>NW_009928696.1:45541-106123 GCF_000696875.1 Nestor notabilis
CCCCCCCCCCCCAATTTGCTTTTATCTGCTGAGCTCACTGGGTGATTTGAATCAAATCCTCACATTTTCACTAAGATCTGCCAAATTCATTTTGTGGATAGTCTTAGCATGAAAGGTGTTGTGAAGTCCACCTCTGCCAGGCTGGTTAGGAATGGCCACAGGCTTCCATGACCGGGAAAAAAGTAGGAAGTGTAGTGTGTTGTCTTGAGGAAATGAGGAATGTGTTTATGCTTTCAGGTGCTCTGGGACAAATAGTGCTGAGGCTGGGATCAGGATCCCAGTCTTGTGAGTAGCCACGGCTTGTAACTTAGGGTCTGTAAGTGTCAATGTTATTTAGAGTAGATAAATATCATCTTGTAAGTATGTATTGGAGACGGACGAAAGCAGAGGCTTAAAGGTGTGAATTCTTCTCTTAAAAGTACATCTCCCACATCAGGGAGCATCGCCTGTGAGAACCCACCTCCTCAATGGCCCTTTGAACAGCTCCTCTTCCTCAGGAGTGCGGATCTACCTGTCCTTGTTCCTTCTGCTTCAAACTAAACTAATGCAGAGGAGAATGTGAGGGTTCACGTGACGAGTTACTCGGGAGCAGGGACCGTGCTGTAAACTCTTGTCCGTGTCAGCCAGCTCTTGGGACAAACCCCAACAGATCAGCTCGACGTGCGTGCGCTGGCGAAGCATCATGGATGCTGAGGCAACTGTTATCAGATCTCTGTTTATAAATACAAGATTTTGAGCTTGGCTGGAGTGCTTAAACTCACTAGCAGGCAGGCTTCCCCCCAACAAAAGCACAATAACAACCACCACGAACAATCACTGCTTCACCTCTCCCACATTAGCTATTAATAATGTTAATTTACTTCCTTTGAGAGATACCATATGTTCCCCTTCCTGATGCCTCTACAGGCATAAGAAAAAACTAAGGAAATTAGACTCCATAACACTGATGGCAACATCCAATGTCTTATCAGGCTTCCTGTTGTTGGGAGTATTGTTTTCCTTTAAAGATTAATATTTACAATGGTTACTTAGTTATCTTAGTTCATTTGGTGACCATTAAAGATTCCAGCCCTGAATGCGATGAATGAACCTCCTTTTATTTGTCCTTGATGACTTATTTGTCTTGTGCCTCGTCTGGCTGAAAATCAAGGAAAATAATTATTGGGTTGGGCTTTTACTGCCATTTCATATGAGGGCTCAAAGTGCACGTTGCTGTTTGTTTGGAGTGGGAGCCCTCACCCGCTGTTTCTGCTGATGCATGCATATTTAAGAATATATGTTTTGTGATTAGAAGCATAGTTAAAATAGTATTTTCCTCTAATTTTCTTGAGCTGCATGCCTGGTTTTAGTACTCCTTGGAGGGGAAAGCATTTCATGTTTCATCCACAATTGCAGGACCAGTCATAAGCTGACCAAAAGGGTCTTTGTTGGGGCAGAAAAGGCAGTGTGTGCCTGCAGGCTGTGCAGGACTGAAGCAGTTGAGACCAGGGCCTGTCTGTAGTGTTCCCCTGTGCATCAGCTGAAGTTCAGAGGGGTTTCTCAGCGAGGGCAGAAGACACAGTAATTTTTCTCTTGTATTGAAAGCCCAAAGGCACAGCAGGAAGCAGTTGCTCAGTGAGACACAGATGAGGGTCTCAATCCAGCTGCCTGCTTCCAGAGCTACCAAGGCATTTCTAGGCCTCTTCTGGGCATGAAGGATTTCGAAGTCACCTCGAATTGTCCTTGTCCCTGCTAAAGAGGAGCACAGAAATGCCCTTGTACCCACAGGGGTATTAGACCCAGCCCTAGAGGACACCACCAGAGTCAGACATGGCCCATATTACAAATCACTGTGTTCTAAATTTGTGCCAGGTACAGCGTTACAGCAGGGACGAACATGGGTGCACGAGCAGTTTTCAACCTGTTCTGCTTCTCAGCATGGACTAAAGACATGCCTTGCCCAGTTTGGAAGTGGAAGCTCCTATCACCTCATTAGTCAGCTGCCCTTAAGGTGGGTTCAGTTCCACCTCTGAGTGGAGCCCCCATAAGTGTACTTCTGATGGGAAACCCCACCTGGATACCTCTCCGTGCATCCTTTCCACCCCAGCCTACTGGTATTTTGTCAGGTGAAGTCCTCTGGACCCCAGTCAGGTCTGTTTGAAGCCTGGACGTCTTTGTGTGATCATTTTGCAGCGTGCCTGTCAGCATGTGAACTAGAGCCTTTGTGAGCAAGCCCATTCTCGCACGCAGTTGGATCCTAGAGAAGGGGTAACTTATAATCACGGCATTTCTGAGGTTTCTCTCTCTATTCTTCCCCTTTCCCAGTGCTTGTCTTCATCCCAGCTGGTGAATACGGGACAGACCATCCCAGCTCTTGTAGGTTTGTTCTGGTTTCTTTGCAAACTGCTGCCTCATCCTGAAACTGCACATTTGATGTGCTTTTATATTGAACTCATTCGCACTGTGACAGATGTTTCTGCTACGATAAGAACTGTGGCCCAGGGGCCAGTGGTGCCACTTGTGTCCCTCACCTGAATTGCAAATGAGATGCTGCTTTCTTATCTGTTAAAAACCATGAGCAACTGCTCATAGAAATAACACGGCTCCAACTGCCAGCTGTTTGTGCCAGTGACATCCTTATAAAAGATCAGCTTCCCCATCATCTCTTCTTCCTCTGCAGAAAATCTGGGGCTCTTCTGCAAGTGCAGCACTAGAGATTTTCTTCTCTTTAAGCTGCAGACAGAGCAGTTGCTTTAAAATAATTATGTATGAGCAAAACAGCTTCCATATTTATGGCACAGGTAGTGCATGATTTAGGTTTAATTCCTTGTCCTTTTTCTGCGTCTCTCTCTGGACATGAAAGAGAAAGTGTGAGAGCTGCTTGCTTCTTCTGGAGAGAGGCTTTAGAAGGGCCCGTAGGGCCAGGCCAAGGGGAATGGCTTTAACCTGCCAGAGAGGAGACTGAGATGAGCTCTTGGGCAGAAGCTCTTCCCTGTGAGGGTGTTGAGGCGCTGGCACAGGGTGCCCAGAGGAGCTGTGGCTGCCCCATCCCTGGCAGTGTTCAAGGCCAGGTTGGACACAGGGGCTTGGAGCAACCTGCTCTAGTGGAAGGTGTCCCTGCCCGTGGCAGGGGTTGGAACTGGATGAGCTTTAAGGTCCCTTCAACCCAAACCAGGCTGGGATTCTATGATTCTAAATCACTTTTGTCTTAAGGTTTGTCAAAGGGTGTGTTTTTAGATACCTTGTGTTCAAGTTGAAGGTAAAGCCACCTCTAGAATCCCAGACCCAGCAGCAAGCAGGCCTGCTCACTTGGTAACCTTTACTATTACTTCTTATAGTTAGCAGAACTTAATACTACTACCTGGTAACTGATCTGCTCCATGGTTTATTAAGGTAAACCCAAGAAACACTTCTCAGCGTTGTGCCAGCTCAGGCAGAGATGTGTTTCTGTTATAAATGACCTTCTGGGACAACTTGACTGCAGGGACATGATTCATTGGCAGCCTGCTGATGACAGCCTTGTTTCTATTGTTCTAAACCTCTAGTTTCACATTTCTCCTGTTAGATAAGCTGCAACCATTAACTACACAGTGAGCTACAAATAAAGCGTGATGTAAGAATTAAGCTTATTATCTGATGGGCAGCGTGGGGCCACTCTTCCAGGTTAAGGGTTTGAGCAGATTTCATATTTTTTAAAAAACAAAACTTTGCCTTTTATTACGTTTCTGAAGGCATTGTCCTCCCCAAAGAGAAAATACGCCTTTGGAAGCTGCAGTGTGTATATATAGTGTGAGCTATAAATAGTCTGGAGCTGGTTCTGCACAGTACTAGTGTGAAGATATTGAGGCCCTGATCTTTGTGGCCACACTGGGACTACTGAAAAACATCATTTGAAAGCTTTTACACTTAATTCAGTATGTTCAGATTCACACCAGGATCAGAATCTGGTTGGGAGACTTTAAATAGATGTTGAGGAATAAAGGAGTTTGGTGGCCTCAGCTTAATCTTGGTTTTAGTTGGAGATTACGTATCAGTTTCTGGAGCTGTTATTTGGGAGTAATACCAAAGCAAATGAATTCAGCCCTAAATAAGGGATGGTTTGATTATCATGCTAGCTGAAAAATAGGTGTCTGTACTCCCACAGCTCAGCTGCTGTACATAAGGATTTAGAACTGGTTGCTATTCAGCTCCTTCTGACGGTAAGATGACTTTCAGCACTTGAATGATTTATGATGATGTTGATATTCACAGAGGCTGTTCAGCTGCCAGCATAAAGACCACAATGGCTGATCAGTGTCTTTTTCTTCAGGCATAAGCTGGTTATAGGCTGACATGGGGAACAAGTCCTCATGCTGAAGTGTTATCTTCCCTGCTGCAGTGGGGTGGGGGCCATGGGGAGGTGTTATCAACTGCCTGTTATCTCTTGTGCTATAAAATCTTAACAGGACAAAGCATGGTGGTGTTATTAAAGGCATTTGAGGCGGGTCAATGCCAGGGTATTAACCTTCCTTAGCCAATTTGTGATAAATAGAGTAGACCTCTTGTTCCCGCAAGGAATTTTACAGCAGTTTCTGGTCCTGCGTTAGAGCTCACTGCCCTCCGTTGCATCCTCTCTCATTTGGGCAGCCAGAAACAAGAGCTGTTGGCACTATTTGCTTGTGCCCTTTAACTTCGGTCCGGTTTTGAGGCCTAATTCTGGATGCCTAAATCCTCCTTTAAGTCCATCAGGTCCACCAAAAAGAATGAGTCAGGCCTATTTACACTTACTCTCCTATATTGACCTGACAGCTCTCAGAGGCTGTGCAAAGGGGGCAGAAGAGGCAAGAACAACCCATTTTGTATATTCCTTCTAGTGGGGACACTGCACATTGGCCCTATTGACATGCACAGCAGTGCAGGGCCCACTGGGGAACAGAGCACACCTTAGAGCTGTCAAGGTGCTCTAGTTCCTGCCAGGGAAAAGGAAGAGACCTGAAAGGATCCAGAAATCACTTTGTCCCTCTAAAACTGCTGTGGCCCCTTCTCTGTCCTTGATATGCAAATGCAGCTGGGATAGCTGGGAATGGGGAACTGCCTTTCCGTGGATGCACTGATGCTCCCAGACCAATGACGTGTAAATCTGGAAGTGAATAAAGCATAAGATCTAAAAGCGCTCCAGGCAGCTCACATCCCATTGCCAGTGCCACGGGGCACAGCCAGGCACCAGCCAGGGACGAGGGCAGTCCCTGGTGCTCTTCCCAAGAGGTGACTGAGCCCAGCCAGTCTCTGCCACCCTCTTGGGCTTATCTCTGGCTGTGTCTGTCCCTGTGTTATGGTCAATCTGCCTCCTCTGACCAGTGTCTGGTTCTTCTGCAGAGAAGCATTTCTTGAACTGGCTGGATATAATCCCAGCCTTCCTTTCCCATCCTGCACCCTCATGTGGTAAACGCCTTTACTTGCATCTTTCTTTACTTGCATCAATCCATTGACCATTTATTTTGGCTGTTCTGCTTGTGAGCAACACCCTGGAGCTCAAACTTACAGGTGAGCACCTTTCACTCCTCAGTCTTAGCTCTGATGCTGACTGTGGAAACATCTCCCCCTGTCTTCAGTTTGTTCCAGGCAGAGGAGGGAGTTTCAGAGCTCTGTTAGTTATTTATCTAGGCAAGTCTGGGTGTTTTCCCAAAGAGTTTGTGGAATAGGCTCTGAATGATCAATGGCACAAACATGTGACTCCAGGTCACTGGGCAGCAAACTATTTAAAACATCCACTAAAAAAAGCCAGTCTGAAAGACTCTCTGGCATTAGAAAGCCCTTAATTTAGAGAAATGCTCATCTCATGAGCAAGTATCATGTCGTAAGGCAATATTGCTGCATTCCTCAAGGGCAGCACACAGAAATAAGTTCTGCTTTTGTGTGTGACACATGGATAATGCTACTCTGAATGTAAATGTGTTTATATCCAGGTTCAAATACCCATGGCCTGGGATCTCTATTTTCTTCTATTCTGGGGCTTTTTTTCCCTGGCTGCTTGACCCCAGCATCACTGGGCTGCTCTGTTGATTCATACAGTCTTGAGCACTGCTGGTTTCAGGTTCCCTGGGCTGCTTTTGGCATTCATGCCTTTCAACACCTTCAAAGAAAGTTGTCTTAATTTCATCAGCCTCCACGTCGGGAGGATCATTGTCATTTCCCAGATGTGGATTAAATGTTTCTATCTTGGAGATTGAAGATTTGGTGTCTCAGACCTGATCTGTTACCATATAATGAAGTTCAGCTTCTTTGAGAATTGGTGGAGTTGCACTCAAGTTCCATGTCTCTGTTTCTCTTGGGAAATAATATACCAATGAAGGGCAAGAATAAACTGTGGTGAATTATTCCTTTTGCATCCTTGTTGTCATTTCAGAGTTCATCTTCTTTCAAGGACTAGGTGGATTTTTCAGTTTCACAAGTAAGATCTCAGTTTATCCAGATCCTTTCCCTTGACAGGTTCAGGATCAGATGGGAACTTTCTGACAGTTATTCTTACTCACAATTGCAGATTTTTAGTGAATTCCCTTGCCACTCTGCAGGATTCTTTCACCAGCTGGTTTTCCCCCCCCCTCCACAGTTTACATGGTTTATGGGCATCGATTCAGAACTGCTGTGTGAGTAAAACGAGCAAACATGATTATCTTCCTACTAATACATCAAGCATCCCTTTGTGTACAGCCCTTGGCAGTGGGGAGCCAACTCTCATTCCTCTGGGAGGGCCATCAGCAGAGTTCACTTTAGACTTGCTCTTCATCACTTGCTTTGCGGCTGCATGCGAGGCTTCTCTTTCTTCAAAAGCACTCTCATCTTCTGCCCACCTTCCCACCTCCCTTGCTCCCCAAATTACTCTTGTTTAGGGAAGGCCTTTTAGCACCCTGGAGTCTAAAACATACATTGGGGATATCTGCTGAAGTCTTGTCTGTGCAGTGGTAGGAGAGCCCTGTGGGCATTTAATGACATGAACCACTACGATTATATGTGCCTTTGAAAGCTATAATAGAGACCTACCTGAACTCCACTCCTTTGGCCTTTTTCTAAAGCATATTTGCCAGTGTCATATTCTACTGGATTAACAAAGCATCTGACCTTGCTACCAGAAAAAAACCCTCAATGTCTTTGCTCGATCTTTGATGAGGTTGAAGCTACCACCTTCTGACACTTTCCCGTGCTGTTTGGTTTCTTTGGATCAGCCCAAACTTCAGCTGAATGGTCTTGTAATCTTCAAGAGAAGAACCACTGTTCCAAGCTGGGGGAGTCTCTTTTAAAAGGCCCCATTGTATTTTCTTGGATGTTTTACAAGTGTTGCACCTGTACGTAAGAACTTCATCCAGATATGAAGTAGGCACTTCAAAGTGTGCTCCATCCACCATGGGAACAAGAGCCTGTGTGTTTGATAAATCAAAGGGGAGTCTAAGCTGATAATGCAGACACCAGGTAGCTCTAATGGCTAGAATGCTATTAGTTTTTTCAGCCATGAACCTTTGACAGTGGGCATTTTCTTCAAAAGGAGGGGTTATCTTTGCAGTTGTCCAGCTGCTCTTTCTTTTCTACTGGGTTCCATCTCGTCTATGCAGAGCTGGCGATCACCAATCCTGTAATGTGCACTACCAGGATGACAAGATTATTTTGATTTCAGTATCTCTTTTCCATTTAACAGTGCAGTCTTTGCTCTGTGCAGAACACTATTCATGAAGACACATGTTTTCTAGCCATGAGGTTGGATTAGTATCTGCGGGTTTGGGATCTGTCCAGTGCTCCATCCTCTCTGGCAAAGTTTTTAGTTCTGTCTTAATTGAAGCAAATCCAAATATATATAATTAAAAAAAGAAAGCCAAATCCAACCACAACCAGGCAGTGTCCCACAAGCCTGAAATCTCCTGTCCATCTGATCCCCCTGCTTGAAACTGGAGCAGGCTCAGGCAGAGATTTTCCGGAGTGTGCTCTACTCTAAACCAGCTCCTGGAGCCTGTTGACTTTCATGTCTCCACCAGCTTTCCATGTCATATTGGCACAAGAGAAGGCAGAAAGCAAACCTGACCTTGGTGCACTCTTAAAAGCACAGAGTGTCAACAAAAGGCAGGAAGAAAGAGAAACCCATCTGTAATTCAGTGGGGATCAGGAGCCCTTCTCAAAGTGCTGTACAGTGGCAAACAAGTGATGCTTCCATGCAAATCACTACAGGCTCAAACAGGAGCTTCTCCTTGCTGAGGACATGCTCTGGCGCTCACCAAGCTTCACTCTAACAAAGCCTGACTTCGTTTTCCTCCTCTGCTGGCCTGCATTACCAGGCCGTGGGGCTTTGCCCTCACATTTGAGGGCAAGAGAAGCCCTGATGTTAGCTTCAGTGGATGCCTTTCATGCTGAAACGTTTTCACCCTAATCTCTTTTATTGGCAGCGACCAAAGTCAGGTGCTTAAACCTCGTGTGGAGACTGAATAATTGCAAAAAGGGGTTGTACCCCCCTGCCTCGTGTGCTCACACGTGCCTGAGTGGTGCAAAGCCACAGACCCCAAGTGACTTTCTCCTCTCTGTTTCCTCTATTAGTCTTCAGCAACTTGAGCCCTCTTGGCTGCGTGGCTGGCGGTGGGTCCTTTCATACCCTCAGACTCCAGGTTCCTGTTCTGTGCCTTCCCAAGGCTGGCTGCTCCCAGGTGCTGCAGCTACTGCCAAGCCTCCACTCCACATTCCCCGGATTCCAGGCTGGTGTGTCCAGGTAGAAATCTCTTGGGTGTTTAAATTGAAAACCAGTAACATTGGAATATACTGAGGTCAAAGAAAGTCAAACAAGTGCTTCAGGCTTAGAGAGTACCAGGGGAGAGAGAGTCTGTGGGCAGCAAAGCTAATGGAACTGGTCTGTAATGCAGGAGCAGAACCATGTCTACAGGGACACAAGGGCTGAGCAGGGATATGCTGTGAAAACAGGAGGAACAGGTAACTGAAAAAGTCCCAACTGTTTTAATTCCAGGGAAATTCCAAAGCAGGACTAGCCGCAGCACATCCAAGTTGCTGATGTTCTGAAGTTTAGCACTTTTAGCAGTGGGTTTCCAAGATCTGTTCAAACCACTCTGCTGTTGTTTTCCCTTTTATGAGTGAGCAATGACAAAGCAGAATTGAAATCAGAATGTTAAAGTTTCCACTAACCACATGTGCTTAATGACCATGATGTACAGAACAGTGGCTATGAGGGTTCATGCAACCGCACGTGTGGGAGGCGGCGAGGGTGCCTGGTGTGGTAGATAAAGTCATGTTACTTACAAGGACTGATTTGAGTTAGTAACTATTATATTTGACTGACTGTGATGGGCAAGTAGAGAAAACAATGATGTTTCCAGACTGCTTCATCCAGGCACGGCTGAACTCTGCAGCCAAGTGCTTAATGCCATACCAGGTCAGTTGGGTTATAAATGTCCTAACCAGAACAGTCAAAAGTGACGGAGTTCACTATCTGCTGGCTGAGTGACACCCAGAAATTCTTTCCAGACTTACAAACAAGCAAAGAGACAAGTTTAAACCTGAACTTCAGGGTAATCACAGCACTCAGGAGCATAAACAAACACGGCGCTGACTGGAAAATCACTCCTGAGGCGTCACTTTTGACTGATCCAGATGAGACATTTCCAAAGTTGGGGTCACAACCCTGAGGAGCGCTGATGGAAGGGAGGTCACGAGCCTGGAGCTGAGCTTGGGAACTGCCGGTGGAGGCAGATGGATGGTCACGTCACAGGGGTCCCCTTGGAATACCCTTTTTCCCCCTCTCCTCTCTCGGAAGCAGTAACTGAAGTGGGGTTGAAAGCTGACGGGGCTGGCCTGTTTATAGCACACTGCTGTGTTTTTAAAAGTAGCTCTCTGGAAAGGAGGCCAGCATGATTAGGGAGATGGGAGCAGGGAAAGCTCCAGAGGGAAGGATATGGGACAAGGAGAAGGCGAGGAGAGGGAGGTCTGTGGTAAACAGGATCTGCCAAGCAAAACTAAGATTCAACAGTGCCGATGGGAGGAGATGGAGGCTTTTTAAGGTTGTAGTGAAGTTTTAGAGTCAAAGATGGAAGGTCAAATTCCTCTCCTAAGAGGTTAGGGGGATGTGCTTGCACTCCTTTTCTGTGAGAAGCCCCTAGTGCTGAGCTGGATACTGTCATGTGGAAGCTAACCTAGGTTGTGGTGGAATTAATATGTGGCCAGGGTAAGGTGTGTACAGCTAAAGCTTGTGGAAACCTCTTGAACTCTCCTCTGGAAATCACAGAAAATAAAGAATCCTGCTAAGTCAGGTGGGCTTTTACATTACCAAACTAGCATCAGTCCAAGAGGAGTATCAGCGCCATGAAATGGGTATCTTGGAACAGTCCCAGGGCATGGAGGAGACAAGCAGTAGATTCTGGGCAATTAGGAGGGACTACAGCAATAGCACAGGTTCAGTTTGGGGTGAGAAATGGGCCTGGAGGTTGGCAAGCCAACACAGCCCTTCACTGAAAAGCAAACACCAAGGTGTGTGTGGTGCAATACATGGCTGTGGCTACGTGCTAGGTACAACGCAGAGGGAAAGTCAACACCATTGTGTGGTATTTATTTAACAGTGTTATGTTAAGAGGTATTCACAGACAGGGAGGGTTTCCTGGGTGCTGACTTTCAGGCCCAAGGATGGAGGGACTGGTCCTGCTCCGGTGCTGAGCAAGGTGCTGCGAGCCATCACTTGACCACAGGACAAGGAAGAACCAATTTGCCTGTTTGCCCTAATTGCTGTTACAGGGACTAACGTATTGACCCATGTATGCTAGAGAGAGGGGAAGCCAGGAGGTGATGCTGTGTGTGAGACCCTGAGAGCAAGGGGAGCAGTAGGGTTTCTGAAGATGGTGAAGCAGACTGAGGGACTGTGAGCAAGGAAACCTTCTGCTTGTTTCCAGCAAGATAAAGACTCTGTGAACCTTTTTAAGACTAAATGAACTTATGCCAAGCCTGTGCAGCTATTTGAAATAGCAGCTGATTGGTCAAGCAAGTGATGCCTAAACTTCAGGCCTCTGTGTCGTGAGCCCTGGGAGCTTTGCTCTTGATGGCACCTAATTTTGCAGAATGGTCCAGACTCAATTTGTAGGTAAGAGTCAGTTAAAGCTTTTAAATGTGTCTCTCTTAAGAGCAAGCCATAGAAATTGTTCACAGACATGCTTCAGGCATGACCAGATTGCTGCAGAACCAGTGCATATACCCAGTTCTGGTGATCCAGCATGGACCAGTCCCCACAAGTTTCTTTTCAGGGTTTAAACCAAGCCTTTGGTTTGAGAAATTCATGGTTTTATTTCCATAATTACCTTTAGTTTTGGAGCTGCCCTTCAGGCTATTTGGAAGCCATTGAAACGTGCTCAACTCTAACTCAAAGGTTTCTGTATTCTGTGTCAAACGCACAGGAATCAAGCATGAAGTTTCTGCTCCGATCATGTGGAAGTTGGTTTTAACTTCCAAAGCACTCTGTGTTTCCTTTTAAGAAACTGATAACTCTTGTTTAGTGCTGAGCTCAGAATACCTCATTTCAGGCAAGCTGGTTTCTTACATCAAAACATGTGACTTGACTTTCCCAAATGTCTCCCCCAAATACCCTTTTTCAGTGTGCAAAATAACGCATGGGAAAGAAAGTAGAGATCTCATCATAATGTCTGAGATTGTCATAGTTATCACTTGTGCAAGGCAAAGAAAAGGTCTAGGGGCATGTTACGGGATATTCATGGCCAGCTTGGGTCCTGACTCGAGTGACTGGTGGCTTTAGTACAGCAATAATCTAGCCCTAGAGCTGACCCAGTTTATCTCCTTAGGTACACTTCATTTCCAATCTATTTCTGTTGTATTTGTTTGGGTTATTATGTGATGTACCTGTAAACATCTCAAGGTGTAACGTATCCTCTTTGCAGGGTAATTTTCTAGAGGACTAGTGGGAATTTTTGCTTCCCTCATGGAGTCTATTCCTTTCCTTCATTCTTCCTGTTAACTGCTGATTATAGAGCTCATCTCTGTGATGGCACCCTTAAAATAAACTGTTACAGGTTCTTGCTGCAGGTTATTACAGAGCAAAGCTGTGGAAACAGATCAATTCACTTAATAAAGCACCTTTTGGATGATGTTTTCTGTTTGTAGACAGACTTGCTTTGTATTTCCATATTAACAGGGCTTCTCCTAAGGAGCTGTGACCTCTAATCTCGTTATGTATGGATTCGTGTATGTGGCTGTGACATACAAGTTTGTTACCCAGACAGTATTTGAAGCAAACAGCACAGGGCCATACCAGTGACCAGTTGATGCTATTTCTGAGTCATCTCAGCACAAAACCCTTATTTGTATTTGTCCAACATTTTGGGCTGTAGAGGGAACATCAGCCACCTTATCTGGCTGATGCTATCGGGTGCTTTTGATTAATTTCCTAATGTATATCCTAGAGACAGCCAGACACACACGTGAGTTTGGGTATGAATGGCGCTGGAATTAAGTGGGATTCGTTTTAGTTTATCAGGAAGGATAGCAGGATAAGGCCTTGACCAGTTCTTTCAAGCTTGATGTAATTTGCGTCATCTCATTTGTTGCTTTCCTCATCTCCCTTCTCCTCTTCCCTGTATATTGCTGTCATTTCTTAGTTTATAAAACCACATATTGCTACATAGAGATTGTTCTTCTGCATCTGGGTCAGTGCTGGAGCTGGGCAGACCCATGGCAGATCCATGGAAGAAGCTCTTCCCTGTGAGGGTGCTGAGGCGCTGGCACAGGGTGCCCAGAGAAGCTGTGGCTGCCCCATCCCTGGCAGTGTTCAAGGCCAGGTTGGACACAGGGGCTTGGAGCAACCTGCTCTAGTGGAAGGTGTCCCTGCCCGGGGCAGGGGTTGGAGCTGGATGAGCTTTAAGGTTCCTTCAACCCAAACCAGGCTGGGATTCCATGATAAATAATGAAACGTATGAAACTTCCTACCTTCATGCCAGCGATTCCAAGCTTTGTAGGGGAAGGGTATGGCTGAACAGCGCAGCTGTAGAAGATAAGCATAAGTTAAGAGAAATAGTTTCATAACTATGACTTGTTTTTAAGAGCAGAATTTACCACAGGGTCCCCGGCGATCAGAAAGTGAAATCATGGCGCATGTTTATAAGCAGGGAAGCTGAACTGCAGGAAGCCACATGATTTCCAGCAGCAGCCCCTATATAGACATCTAGATGATGAAAGCAATGAAAACAACTTGCCGTTGGCAGCCCCCGAGCCGAGGTGTGTTATCTCTGTGTAGCCATGCTCACGTATGTGTGGCCTGAAGCGCCTTCCTGCTTTGTTCCACGAATTTATATCACTAGATACTTCGGAGAAGTCGCAGTCCCAAACTGAACGTGTGGGAGCTGATACGGGGGGAATTTGCTTTGGAAGCTCACAGCAATTCCACCCAGTAGAAAGAGAAGTACAACCCCTCGTGTGCCTGAGTGCTAATAGCCAAGTAACTAAACAAATCTCAGGTTAAGAAGAGTGTAATGGAGGGAACAAGTTTATCAGACAGATAGAATGTAGGAAAGGAGGGGTCTGCTGTTATCTAGTAACTCCTAGATGAGCATTTCCTATCAACTCTTCACCTCCTGCTATTCACAAATGACTACAAGCTTTGCTTCTTCGATCTTCCATAAAGGATAGTGTTGGTAAGAAGAGATACCCTGGAATAATGTGCTATATGTTTATATATAAATAATACAAAAATATGCTGCTGTTGTTGTGCTTAATCTTGCCTGCGTGGGCTGAGGTGCTTGTTCAGCTCCAATGGAACAGGTTAATTCCTCAGGTCTGGGATGTTCCTGCTGCCTCACCTGGCTCTTCATCGGTATCCCCAAGCCAGCTCCTGCATCCTGAGGTGTGCGTGTGCTCTCTTTCTCTCTCTGGATACCTGTGAGTGCAGTGTGGAGACAGCGTTTGTGCACCTCAGTGGAGTGTCTCTGTCTGCTGACTGCCTGGGCTATGGTTAAAGGGGAGTTTGGAAACTGTGAATGGAATCTCTATATCAGATACGGTCTGACTGAGCTAAGTCGCACTAAAAGCAGTTGTGGGATTTTGGGGAGGGAGTAGGTGGCAGAGGGAGAAGGCAATGTGTTGCAAGTGGGTAGGTCCAGCCCATGGGTGCCATATGTTTTGAAATCCTTGTGGTCTGGATAGTGACCAGCCAGTTTATTTAGCCTGAGGCTCCCAGCTCCTCCCAGCTGAGCGAGAGGAGTTCCTGCTGCTGTCGAGCCCAAGAAGTGCCTTAGTACCTTGGAGTCCCACTGTCACTCATCAGCAGACATACAAACAGAGCAAGGGGATGTTTGCAAGGAGAACTGGAGGTCACTGCTGCCCATACCCTGCTTTTCTGCAGGCTGCTGCTGTGATACATTCATGCATGATCAAACCTCACCAAAATCTATGTCTGAAGTCTAGACAAACCCTGGGCTGATTAACTCTGTGCAGGAGGGAGCCTGGGCTGTGTAGAAGTGTCAGTGTTGCCTGCTTGGATGCAGGCTGAGATCTAAAATACAGGGGTCTGGAAGGCAGAGACTTTGTGTTACGCAGCCTTTCTGTTCTTATAATGAAGATATCGGTAGGATTGAGCTGTGATACTACCTGTGATACTGCCAAAACTACTCCTTCAGAGAAGGTCTGCAACCAGATGCCCAGATCATGAGGGACAGGGAGGGGGAGGTTGCCCACAGCTAATACAAAACATGTGGCAGGGACACAGCGACTATGCTGTGTGTTCATCTCTTAAGATGTGGTAAGTGCATCTCCTTAGAGCCCAGGGGTAACCTCAGGCACCAGGGAACTGTCAGGAGGTGTGACTGTCCTGGCTGTGACACAGCCAAGCTGTATGGGAGAACATGGGGTCAGTCCATGGCCTGGATAATCCACCCGCAGATAACCAAACACTATGTCCAAGACATGGTTTGAGTGTTTCCTATGTTGAAGTATCCGTTGTCAGTCTGGCATGATCAAAAGTCCTGCCACTCAGATTGATGTTCTTCCTTATTCTAACTGGGCTTGGAGAGGATCTTAAAATTAGCTGAGCTATATAATGTAATATATGATATAGGTATTTTACATAAAATACAAGGGTGATATTGACAAGGAAGTGGAGACTGTACCAAACTCTGTAGAGTGCGTGGCAATGCAGCTCACAGGCATCTTTTGAAGATGACTCGACTTCAGTGGAAAAGGTTTATCTTCCTGTAAATAGAGACATTCCTCTGCTGTGACATAATCTCACTTTGTATTTTCTGTCTCCCTTATTCTTTGGAGAAAATACAGTGAGAAAGATAAAATACCCTCTGGTGACCTCTACATCTCGAGTCCTTCATGCTGTGTGTCTTTCATGCCAGGTAACTTTCTAATAAGTGTTGCTAGAGGAGTTTCATGGCTCTCATTAAAATGGTTTGTTGGCTTTAGTACTTTAATGTGGAAGATGAAATCCCTCGCCACAGAGAAGACGCAGACACTTAGTGCCTTCAGGATCAGTCCCTTCCTGCCTGATCCAGCGCTTTTGATGCCAGTGGAAGTTTGACCCTTGGTTTCAAACCGAACCTGGCCTGAGGGCTGTGGTTCTTTTTCCTTCATCCCTTTGGGTTGTTAAGATGCTCATCCTTACCTATGGTGTTCAGGGACGATGAGACAGGAGCTTTGCCCCCAAGTGCTGAGAGTCTAAGTTTAGATTTGGTACCGTGAATGACAGTCATAAACAGGAGTTGGGAACAGGCACGGTGGAGGTCAGGGCAGTGGGAGCAGGGGCTGCTCTGTTTCGGGAGGTGGAAATCCTGAGGGCTGTGCTGGTCACAGGGAGTCACCGGCGGGAGGCTGGAAGGAAGAAGCAGGGCAGTAGAAGGATGTGGCTGTGGGGAGACCTGCTGGGCAGAGATTAGGAGGGACAGTTCATGCCCAGAGGACTAGAATAGCTTGTCCACTAGTTTCATTGTTTTAGCATTTAAAACACACTGGGTAAATCACTAACAAAGATGCCCAAGGGAACAATGTTGTATCAGTTATCTTCCTAAGCATTTGGTTGTTTTGGTTCTATTTATTCTAGACAAAAGAGCTTCTCTGTGATGTTTCATCTTTAGTCTGAATGTCTCTAATTTGGACAACCATTTAATTTGGAAGGTTTCCCCGAGATGCCAGTAATTGTCTGATTAAAGTCATGACTTAGAACCGAACATCTTTCTCAGCCCATGTTGCTGACCGCAGCCTTGGTTATGAGTTGTGGAAGAATGCTACAATCCAGTGTGGGTGTTCTCTTTGCGGGCTCTGCTTATTCCTATGTTTTAACATTGTGACTGGACAATGATAAATGTCCGTGGTGCCAGTTGTGAGGCTTTAGGTACCAGTTTGCCTTTCAGCCATTGCATGGGAATGATTATTTGCTTCTAAAAACTGACAGCTGTGGATTCTTAGTTCCTTTTTTTTAATGATCTTTGGGAAAATAAGGCTTTACATGAAAGCCTTTTGTATGAAAGGTGAAACCGCGGCCCAGCTGGGACGATGACTTCATTTCCATATCTCACTAACTTTTTCATGGAGCAGGAGCAGAGGTTGGAAGAAGCAGCATTGTTACTTCTGTTTCCCTTGAATTCCTTTTACCAGCCTAGTGACTCCATGTGTCCCAATGACACATTTCTGGGTCACATGTCCCAGAAAGACGGGCTATATGGAGACACAGGGCATGGAAAGTATTCTAGCTAGACACTAGTTATGCTGGCAGGTTCCACACGTGCTGTAAATTTGTATATTCCTCACATGCACTTTATTAATAGCACAAGACTGAGACAGGGAGACCAGACTCATTGCTCTTTATGTAAGTAAAATGACAGAAATATATTCTCTCTTGTTCCTTATCATATTAAACCTGCCCATAGTTTACTATGGCCCATGAGACCATTAGGAAATGTAGAGCAGCAGGACTCAGAGCACAGAGACCTCCCCAAGCCTGGCTGCATGCAAAGGCACAAGGACAGAGTGTGCAGCATCCAGAACCAGAGAAAGAACAGGGGGCCTAGATGAGTATTTCAGAAGCCTGTCTCAAGCATAACCAAGCTGAATGCTTGTTTTGGTTTTGGTCCAGTGAAAACTTTGCAGTGGAGGAGATAGTTTTCTTCCTTGGCTCTGCCATCAAAGGGATGCTGCTGCCCTTCCTGGTCAACTTTCTCCCATTCAGGGGGATCTAGATTTCTCTCTCTGCAGGACACTGCTCTGGTTGGGATGTCAGAGGGAGAAAATGCTCTAACTGTAGTGTCTGTTTATTCTGATTCTTCTCAGGTTCATCAGTCACTTCCACTGTAATTCTTTCAGCTGGTAGCAGCAGCAGCATCCTGGTCTATGGATTAAGTGTAGCTGGAGGCACAAACCAGAGCATTAGGAGATTACATGTCCAGTCCTCTGTGTTCCCACTAACAGGAAAAACTGAGAAATGTGACTCAATCCAAGTATTCATGTCGTCTTCCAGACACTGAATAAAAGCAGGGAGTTGTATGAGCTGTGACCCTCCTGTATTGCAATCCATTCATTTAATCTTCAGCAACATGGAGAAGGACAGAAAGGTTTTCCCATTCTGATGAGCATGAACTAGATTCCAAATATTCAGATCCTGGGCCGTGCTCTGAGCTCATCTTTATAACTATAAAGAGGGGTACTCTCAGGACATGGTGAATCTGGATGCAGACACAGCTGCCAGGTAGCAGATTATAGGGTAAATTAATAAGGGGAGCTATATACAGTATAGGAGGCTTGAATTTTGTCTACTAGTGTAATTACCCATGTTAGGCAATAACTCATACATCTTCATTTGAAGAACAGCTAGAAATTCTTATGGAAGACTTCCATCCTAGGAAGCAGAGTTGGCTCCATTCAACACCTTTTATTTGAATGGGGCATCCAGATAATCTGTTCCTAAATGTAGGCAAGGAAAGGAACGTGTAGGAATCTGAACCAGGATTTCCCTCCCCAGCTCTGTACCTAACAAGCATTTTGACCTTGATAAGTCACTTTCTTTTTTTCAAGCTTCAGTTTAACCATGTTTTTAAGCCAGATAAACCAATATATGTTTCCTGTGAGGATACTGCAGAAGGGGGGTTTGGGTGTGAAAGATGCTTAGTGTAGCGTTAAATGGGCTGCATTTTTACAGGTTCACTCTCACAAAGAAACACATATCATATGTAAAATTCAAAACATTCCTCTGTCCTTAGGCTCAAATGATGGAAATAAATTAGGAAAATGCTATTTAGGTGCTAAGCAGGATATGGCAATAGGACTATAGCATTTACATCTGCACTGCGAGTGAAGAATTCATCATAAATGCGCCAGGCCAGCTTGGTTTTCTATCACATTTGAGGATGATTTACCTCCTGTACAATCAAAATAAAGCCACGTTAGTGGCTAAGAATATTTACTAAGGCTTCCAAGCTGATACAGGTTTGCAGGAAGGAAGTAACTGATTTTAAATTCTCCTGGTTCCTTTTCCTCTATGTCTCAATTTAACGCTCTACATTAAACTCTGGAAATCTTTCTGCTGCTATTTGTAAAGGGTCAGAAAAGTCAGGGTATCCTTGAAGCAGATCACTCCAAGGCATTTTGCATAGCTTAATTAGAGCAGTTATTTCTTTCCCTGTGCCTTCTCTAAGGGCTTTCTTTATGTCAGGTGCTTCTACTTATCAGGATTCAGAGCCAGAGGTCAACTGATGAGCCACTGATTGCTTGAGCTAAATGTGATTTAAAGCAACAATTTATATGAGCAGTTTGCAAACCTCTCTGGGGATTGTGTGTGCAGGGGTGCTCCAGGGTGCCTGTATCTACAGGCTCTGCTCAGTGCAGCATAGGACACGTGTGCATTGCAGGACCTGGTGTGGCTGCAGGTCATCATCATCAGACGGCTACAGCTATCGTTATGATGCTTTTATTCTACTCTAGCAAGCAAAGAAGCTTTTAAACTGTCAAAAATTAGCTCTTTGGGTTTGTTGTTTTTTCCTCAGCAGGGACCTTCCTGATGTCTTCAAGTAACTCTCTTGTCTTGAATCCCTAAGCCTTGGCTGTGTAATTGCCATAGATAGGCAGTGTACCAAAGTGGACCTCATTTCAAGGCCTGGAGCCAGTTCATGTCTCGCAGTCACTGGTTGAATGATTTCCTGTCCAAGGTAGCTGCCTAAGCAGAATTAGTTCTGATTCTGGCTACTGGTACATCATTAATATGAGTCCTTCATCTATGAAAAGTGGGACTTTGACCCTGAGATACTGAAATAATTCCAACTGGACTAAACACACTGGACTATATGAATTGTTTGTATCATGAGGTCTCTTACCAAACCCTTTCTGAGCATAGCCATTATGTGAACGTCAGCCGCGGGAGCACCTTTCATACTGGGACTTTCCACTTGGCCTTTATGCAGAACCAATCTGATAATGGGATGTAAAGTGGACTTGAGGAATGCAGTTCAAAGGACTTGCACTATGGTACCCGTGTTCCAAGCCTGGATACGTAAGTCATAGTAATGACTTGTGAAGATACCATAAAATCAAGATGGCCCATGCAGGGCCATGAATCAGAAGACACATAGCTCCGAGGTGGGACAGCCGAGGAGGAGGAGCGCAAGGCAAGGGGTGTTAGAGACTGGAAGGTAGCCAAAGGATGCTATAGGAAACAACAGTCATGGCAGTATGGCTGTGGCAACAGCTTTGCTCCTCTGTCTCCCTGCAGTGGTCTTGCTAAGTTACAATTCTTGATTATCTCTGCCCCTGAAATGACTGTGGATGCATTTTTAAAGACCTGATGCCAAAATTGCCCCCAAATTCAGAAACGCGATAGGAGTAAGGAGTCACTCAAACATCTGTCCAGCTTGCTGGATCTTATTGTTTGAGAAAGGATGGGAAGCTGTAGATGGAATGAGAGTGCTGATGCAGTGTAACACATACTGAAACTGGTCGAGGTTTATTGCTGTATTTAATGCAGCCACCGCAATACAGAGGCTCTCTGAAGAACAGCCTTGTGTCTTAGGTGCTGTTAGGAGGTATTTTTTACCCTGCATCTTGGCAATGCAGTAAAACATCATTGCAGGCAGACATCTTACTCCAAAAAATACCTGCCTTCAATAAACCTTAGTGCTTCTGTCTGCAGACTAACTCTTTTTGCTGACAGCCACATATATCATTTCAGACTCAAAGACACTTGGCAGCCTCTATGTCTGTGTGTGTTGACTGTTGGCACTCATTTTCCCTTTATCAGGTCCCTCTATACATGCTGCAGCTCCCCCAAACGTTACAGTGGGTTTAAATGCTCAGCTTGTGATGGAGCAGGTCGGTGTAGATGAAGGAATAGCGTGTGTAGAGTGGCACCCCACAGGGCTGGGATATACAGTGGTGTCTCAGGAGGCAAGAGCTGGATCTGGGATGCAGCACAGCAGGTGATGGAATCTCTTTGTTCCTATACTGCTACCCGAGATTTCAGATAGTGTGATCTGTAAAGATGTTCCTACTTTAGCTGTTCACATTTCACACTCTTGAGCTGCCTATGCCAACATTCAGCACTTCTCTGCTGTCATGAATTTGGGGATTTCAAAGGCCTTCTTGGCTTTAATGAAGGAGACAGGCATTGTATGGCCCTTCCATAACTTTGAACTCCATGCAGAACAAACAGGTGACAGCTTGTCCCATTGCCTTCACTTTATATATTGACAAACTGAGGTTTAGACAAGGTAAGAGCTTTGACCTACTTTACCCAGAGCAATCTCTGGGTAACCTAGGAAGTAACCTAGAAACTACGCAGGGAATTCTCCAAGTGCAATAAGACACTAAAGTTCAAACGCTGAGTCCTCCTCATCCCATGTTACTCTCTGCAGGGCACCTCTGTTGGCTTTGCACAGAGCTGGAGTTGTCACTTGGTGCTTTTTAGAACGAATAGGGTTTTAAATACTCCTTTTGATGGGTCTGAGCAAGGGAAAGGTAGTTGTTGGTGTCCTGAGTGCGTGGCTGTGGATGGGCTCGGGGCTGCTGGTGCGGCGCAGGACGTTACACGCTGTGAGCGGGTAAAGGGTGGGTGCGGCGGCTGCCAGCGGTGCCTGGGCTTGTTGGGAGGATTGTTGCCATTCCAACCTGCTCCTGTCTCTGTGGTCCTTCTGAACCAACACCAGCTGTTAGCAATGCTGCTGTGATGTGAGTCGTTCAGGGGGAAAACCACTCGTAAAGCTCGTGGTCCTGTTCTGAGACAGTGCCAGAGAGGGAAGGTGATCAGGTGAGCTGAGAACACCCTGGGACACCATCGTCCATCCTACAGGTGAAGCTTCAACCAAATCCTATGCTGGAGGGTCCTGGGACTCATCTATTTGCAAAAGCCCAGACCCCATAGCAGGCTGCTGTACCCTGGGCTGCCTGTGCAGGGCTGGCATTGTATGGGGTAGGAGCATCCCTGGATCCCAGCTCTACCTGCTGCCCCATCGCACCTCCTGAGGGCTGGAGGGGAGTGTGATAGGAGCTTGTGAAAGGCTTTCCCTCCCAGAAAACAAATACCAAGGAAAGGGAATACTTATCTGCTGGGCCCTGCTATTGAAAAACGGATCTCGGTTCATATAAGCAGGAAAAAGACATTGAGGCTTATTTGTGTTTCTGCCTCTGAGCACAAAGGGGCTAGAAAGCAGGCGGATCCCACCGATTGTGTGTTCCTCCTGTTTGAAGATGTAATCGGCATCCACATACTGTGCCACAGCCTTTCCTCATCTCTAGGGCTTGGGTTGGGGCTGGGAACGATGTATAGGGTAGAAGACCTCCAGGACAGGGTGGGGAAGGGCTGGCACCCCCCCCCATCTTCTGACATGTAGCACACACCACTAGGAGCAATATTTATGGGGGATGGAAGAAAACACAGGGACACCCTATTCACTCAATCCTGACTTACCAACTGGAGAAACAGGCTCTGTGTAAACAGTACAAACGGAACGGATGTTTCACTCTGCTACTGATAAGTTTATCAGCAAAGCCAATGTGCACTCTGGACCTGAGGAAAATACACAGAAATGTGTGAAAGAGAAGTGGAGGGTCCTCAGCTAACCCCCAGCTTACCACGCCTGGGGTATCAGTGCTCCCGCTGCAGCACACATCAATTACTGCTCCAGCCAACATGACTTCAAGGCTGGGATGTTGCTGTTTGTAAGCACAAGCCCCAGCCTTACCCAGGCTCTAGCTGTCCTAAGAGCTATCAAGATGGATGGAAAAGGACTGTTGGGAATGTGCTAGGGAAGATGAAAGCATGGCAAGGGCAGGCAAGGAGCATGACTGCTGATGAGGAGCACTGGGGCAAAGCTGAGCAGGACCTTGGGTGGGAGGTGAGGCAATGGCTGCTCCAACTGGTATTCATAGAATCAGAGGATGGTTTGGGTTGAAGGGACCTTAAAGCTCCTCCAGCTCCAACCCCTGCCCCGGGCAGGGACACCTTCCACTAGAGCAGGTTGCTCCAAGCCCCTGTGTCCAACCTGGCCTTGAACACTGCCAGGGATGGGGCAGCCACAGCTTCTCTGGGCACCCTGTGCCAGCGCCTCAGCACCCTCATAGTATTGTCTGTGAATAGACCATTGTCCCCTCTGTAAGGAAGCAACGAGAAAACTCTTCTGCTTCCTGGCCTGGCACTGAACCAACATTGCCTCACCGAGGGCTCAGCATTCAGTCTGGAGGTCTCACAGCTCCAAAATGCCTCTCCCGCATTGCCTCAAGTGGCATCCTGTTACAGACGGACCATTTGGACTGACTGGATTGTGTTCCCTGCAAGTGAGTGCCTGGGAAGGAGACGTGCTTCACAGAGCTTAGAATAGAAAACTTGCTTTGACCTCCATGACAGAGGGATTAACGCCATTCCAGAATGATATAGTGAGTGGGCTTTAAGGGTCCAAAGGCAATTCCCGTTTACAGAGCAGGGCTGGAAAAGCCTCATAGCATTGCCCTGGCTGAGGGAGAGCTTGAAACACCCCATGGGTGGCTGTGCCAGGCTGCTGTGGCTGTGCAAAATCACTCTGCTGTCTCAGAGATGAGAGAATGAGGAAGTTCTTGCACTTATCCCTTCTCATCTAAGAAATCCACACTGGAGCTTCTTTAGGGTGATTCTTTCTGGTTTAGGATTTCCAAGGTTTCTTTTAGAAACTGTTTGGCTGAGACCCACAGAAGGCTTGAAAACCCTTATGAAAAGCTTGTCAATAACAGCAACGATCCATTTGCAATAATCTTGGCCTTCCTTGAGTTGTTCAGTTCTGTAGATGAGGTCTTAAATGCTTTGATCAATAGTGGTCTGACCTGCTAATCCCAACTACGTGGATGTCCAGTACCTTTACCTTTATCAGCACATGGGTACTGAGAGCTAGGTCTGTGGTTCTGCTTCCACCATGGTCACTTTCCAAAGTACAAAAGGCTGAAAGCACTCTGAACAAGGGAAGTACCCACCTGCTCATAGCATCAGCCCATGTATTTCCAGTCATCTTTCTGAAAATCAGAACATAAAAGACCTCCTTTTTGGGTAAGTGTATTCTTGTATCTGCGAGGAGCTTGGTGCAGGTCAACCATCTGAGCCAGCACGAGCCTCATGTTTTCTTATATCATTGTAGGCTGGCACCCAGTGACCCATGGGTGCTTCTCTTAGGATATATTTAGCTTATTCTTAACCTCATAGAAGGATAGTCATGTTCATACACTGGCAGGGAACAACTAAGACTAGCCAGAGGCAGGAGTTGCCTCCAGTGGTATTGGAGAGTTAAATCCAGATTTCTAGGTGCCAGCAGCAGTGAAGTGAGAAGATACGTGAACATGGGAATCCACCATCTGGATATCAACAATCCGGAGCTCTCCCTGAAGGGAAGCGTGAGGCACACCTCACACATGCAGAGCTGTATTATTTACTCCAGAACGAGCGTGCTGCAAGTCGATGACACATCTTCCTTCCCCTCTCTACTTCTCATTTTCGCTGTAGTGAGGCTGGCTGAGCTCAAAACCCATTTGCATCTCCTCTGCAAGCCATGACTGTCCCTTTTTCTCCCTTATGCTCTTTTTCTCACAATGCCTTTGGTGTATTTCATCCAATTGACTTCAACCCTTTCCCACCAACGCACCCAATGGGTGAGGGTGCAAATCACTGCGGCCTCTGTTGGCACCAGCCCGGGCCCCGTCCAGCTGCTGTCTGCTGGTCTGGGATTTTCCAGGGGCTGCTGCGGCAGAGCAGGTTACAGACCGATTGAGACATGTCTGGTGGTTCAGGCAGGTTTGCCACAAGGGGGGGTGAAGCACAGAGACCGGCTGTGGAAATTTACTGGCTCTCTGGAGCTCCCGTGACTTCTTGCTACATCAGAGAAGTCCCAGTACAACAAGAACGATTGTTTCTAAATCTCCTGTGCAGCCCTTCATCAGTTACCTGAACATGGTGCTTAATATGTCCCATCCCTGGCAGTGTTCAGGGCCAGGTTGGACACAGGGGCTTGGAGCAACCTGCTCTAGTGGAAGGTGTCCCTGCCCGGGGCAGGGGTTGGAGCTGGAGGAGCTTTAAGCTCCCTTCAACCCAAACTATTCTATGAATAGTGCACGGTGAGTGGCATTTTTTGTCAGCAACAGATAGCTGTCCATCATCTGCTCATAGGCTTGGAAGATAAGGAATTAATTGGTCAAGACACTAGTTTCTAGTGCAGAGAACTTAAACACAGATGGTGAATTGAAAAAATATATATATATATATTCAACAAATTCCCAAGAGTGTGCCAACTCTTGGGGAATATGTGCACATTAGGAGTATGAGTGGGAGCAAACAAGGTTGTGAGGAATCTCTGCGTCTTCTGTTTTCAAACAGTGATTTGCAACTAAGCCTTTTTCTTGTATGTTTTTTTGAGGTGACTGTGTATGAAGCTCTTTAAATCATCTGAAGTGGATGGTGGTTTATGACTAAAAGCTAAGGAGGGATTTGTCTGTCTGACAAACTTCCCCTCTGTTTTTAGCAAAGGTTGGTATTTTCAGAAGTGGTGAAATGCCACCAAGTGCAATATGGAGGGCGTAGTGTGAACTGGAGCTCTGCCAGCGCATGGGCTGAGCAAAAACTGTTGAAATGCAAGATGCTTCCAGGCCCAGCTCCGTGTCCCACACAAGGAAAGCCTCCAGTGATGTCTCTAAGTAAAGCCCCCAGTGATGTCTCTAAGTAAAGCTCTTGGCCTCAGATCAATGTAATGCCTACTACAAAGTCAGTAGGAATTTTGCTGTTAGGACAGTTAATGTTCTCAGTTATCTTTATACTGGCCCGTATCATTTACCCATCAGAATTAATGGTGTTTGGTTAAAAAACTGAGGGAGAGATTGAGGAGAAAGCCAGGAGAAACTAGGGAGAAATGCCCTGAGTTTGTGTTGTGCCTCTGGGCACAAAGTGAACCTGGAATAAGGTAATGTCAAAGCAAGCCATGGCTAGAAGTAGAGTCCACCAGTGCAGCCAACTGCAGCACCGTTCAAGGTGATGGCCAGCAGAGCCTGCAAAGCTCATTGAATGCACAGTGCAGGGCCCTGGTAGTGCCAGCGATGCTGTGCAGGGTGGGTTTGCTCTCATATTTTTGATATGGCTCTCTAAGGACAAGGGACTGGCTCAGATGTAGCTGTACTGAAGTCGTGTAGATGGACATCTGCTTGCTTAGGGTTGCTTTTAGGGCTGGGGGTGAAGGGACAAGGGAAGAAGCTGTAGTTGTTCCATATAGTGTTCCCTATAGCAGGGTCCATTTTCTAAGCCTTTATTGGAACATTGCTGTGCTGAAATACTGATTCAAACACTGATAACTGTGGCAGTTTAGGGATATTAGGAATGGGATGTTTACAGGTGGATAATTAGCTCACTGGATAATGATGATCTCCTGTTATACGCAGCCAAAAACTTGATTCAGTACAACATTCAGGGCAAGATACAACATTAGGATTTGACTTACTGAAAATTACCCTTCCTGGAAAGGTGCAGAGAAAGAAGATAATCCCAAAGTCCCCAAGAAAGATCAGAAACCGAAACCACAGAGAAGAGCAGACGTATTAAAGGCAGCAGGATTGCAGCCCCGTACGTCATATAAGATGAATGCAGTTCATCAGGCTGAATTGTTCATGCTCAGACCATATATGTTCAGTTCTTGACAAAGTAATCTCTTTACAAAGCTACATAATGCAGCAGAGTCAGCTAAGAAGGAGCTATAAACAAAGAAGCTATTCAGCTGTCAAAGCAATTTTCAGCTATATTAAAGCAGAAGAGGATGGAATGGATTCTGCTGAGCCTTCTGCTGCGTGCTGGCCCAGGGAGCTGGTGGCATTGCATGTGTGTAAGAGGCGTGATGAGAGGGAGAGCGTGCACACACACACTAACATATGTACACACGTGTGCAGTGGAATCACCCATCGCCTTCCTCAGTTTATGTTGGAGGTGGCAAAGTTCATATTTAAACTGTGTTTTCTGTCTGTCCCTCGGGATGTCACCAAGTTCTGTCCATCCCCATGACGTGTGCTGTTTCCATAGAAACTGATGCACTTTGGAGAGGGGAAAAAGCAGGAAAATCAAGTGGAATGAGAAGTGTGCAGTGTGAATAGATCGTTTGGGTGGTGGGCTTTTAACACAGTGACTTATACCTTCAGGTGGTGAGATGCCTTATTTATTTGGGGTATGTCGCTCCAGAATCATTCAAATCCATGCAAATATACATCAATTAAATGGATGCAGCTTCCTATTTCTTCATATACTTTACCCACCATCAGGCAGGCTGTGTTTGTGCTGCAGAGGCTGCGTGCTTTCTGCTGACACATGGCTTCTGCTGTTTGCCCTGTCTCTGGTGTCATTAGCAGGTGTTTCCTCTCTTCATCCCAAACTGGGGAAGGAGGCAGGGCCTGGGAAACTGCAGATTTCAACCCAGGTTCAATGAAATACCTGTCAAGCTTCCCATAAGAAAGCTGTGTCTGATCTGTACCTCCCGAGGGGAGGCAGGGCAGGGAGAGGCATGCTGGAGCTGATCTAGGAGTTCTTCCTCTTAAACCAGCTGAGTTGCCATTGAATCATTCAATCACTAATTAAAAATCCTGGGTAAAACAAGCTGTCTACAGCTTTCTGGCAAACAGCCCACGGACTTCAGTGGGGCCAAGATTTTACCCATTCCTTGACTGCAGAGCTTGTTTGTTGTCACTTCTCTTTCTTTGGCTGCTCTATGTGCTTTATGCCAGATTTTTTCCCTTAGATGCGTGTTTTCCTTTCCTTTTCCCAAATATTATCTCACTTCAGCTCCAGAATATAAGGTCTTCACATGATGGGCCACAAGAGGTAGTTTGTGACCAGGTTAGCTGTGTTTCACCACATCCTTTTCTGCTATGACCTAGGAGAGATGTAAGGGCAGGAGGAATTTCAGCAGCTGAATTCCACCTTTAGCACCTCTGTGCAGGCATAAACTAGACTTGCAAGTCCTTGTTGCCAACACTATGTGGAGCTACGTGGGTCCTTCAGCTGGTGTCTGACTAGCTGGAAAAAGGATGGACCACTGTAGCCTAGAGCATCCCCTGTTTCACCACTGAGGGCTGAATGCCAGAAGAAACAGGACCATGTGTGTGTTCTGCATGTGTAAATGCCAATGGTAACACAGCACCATTCCCATTCTGTCTGTGCATATTCTTTGGTACATATTTCTCCTGCCTTCCCCTATTTACCAGTCCTATCCTCTGCAATTTCACTTTCAGATTCTGCCTTGGAAGAGATCTGTGCCAGTTTTGCCTGGAGGTAGCTCCGAGATGGACCCCTGCTGGCTGCTTGCTTGAAGGTAGGGATGTGCCAACAACCCCTGTGTTTTTCATGTGAAGCTACTCTTGGTTACACACGGCCCATGTGTGGGGGACATGAACCAACAAAAATTGCCAGGACTTACTGCATTCTTCAAGGCTTGAGGCACCAGAGTACGAGTCGACAGCAAACACCCTAATCCCTGACCAACACATTGGGTGGCAAAAGCCACAGCAGTCGCCTGTAGTGTTGATGTGATTCAAGCCCATACTGCTTAATTTATCTTTGTGCACCTAAAGCCATGATATCTGCCAGTACTGACAGTCTCATTTACTGGTTCATTGACAAGTTATAAGAGTAAAAAAGACACCATGCGAAGGGAGATAGGATTTTATTGAGCAGCTCTAATCTTGGTTGTTTTCCTTGGCTTTAAACTTTGAATTTTACTAGCTCTGTGTTAAATGCTCTGCTTTACTTCTTTGTATCCAGGCAGAAAGAGATGGTTTGTAACAAATGTGCTGTGAGGATAATGCAGAGTTTTTCTCCTTTGTGGAATCCATCAGTGAGGATGTTTGCTGTGTATTTATGAGATCCCTTGTAGATCTTTCAACCGGCCTCTCGGTGTTCATTCTGTTGGGCTTTTTATTGCTGACACTTATTCTTCTTTTAATGGTGAGCTCTCAGAACAACGAGTCTTTGAATTTGTAGTAGATGGGTTTGAATATTGATGGATCTACATGTACAAATATAGATATATCAAGTGGTTGCTTTTTTATGGAGGGAGATTTCTTCTACTAAGCAAGAGAGCAGCGCTGGGGACAGAAGTTGCTTGTTTGTGGTCAGTCAATCTGAGCAGTTGTACCAAGCGACCTGATAATATAATTCATGTTGTGATGCACCACTTGAGGCTTGCCCTGTGTTCTGACTGGATGCTGGTGGCTTTGTATTAGGATGATGGGATGGTTCCCTTCTCCTAAGAGAACATCACTGATTGGTTCTCTTGGATAGTTCTGGTTTTCCATGAGAGCTTTAGCACTGGGTAGCTCCTTCAAAAACCCTGGTGCCATCTCTCAAGGCGTTACCCCTGTAGGATCTGGCAGGTACATTAAAGCAGGTTACAATACAGCTTGGTTTGTAGGAACATCTGCCCCATCCCTGGCAGTGTTCAAGGCCAGGTTGGACACAGGGGCTTGGAGCAACCTGCTCTAGTGGAAGGTGTCCCTGCCCGTGGCAGGGGTTGGGACTGGAGGAGCTTTAAGGTCCCTTCCAACCCAAATCAGTCTGTGATTTGTAAGTCTGATGTTGAGAGAGGTTTCCCTGGACATATAAAACCTGTGAGTTACACGTTGCGTTTCATCAGGAGGTGTTTCTGTTAAAGAATTGCAGAGACAATACAAAAAATAATCGTGGTTGTGATGTAATCCTGATATAAAAATGCATCATTTCTTCTTGTGCGAAGTGAAAGAAGTGTTTGGCATCAGCAAGTGTTTACATTTACATTGGTTTTATACTTCAGTGTGTGCTGAAAGCCAGGGTGAAATATTTCCTAGGTGGCCAGATGATTCCAAAGAAAAGATACATCACAGACAGATCAGAAGCATTCTGTTTCAAAGAATGTGACATGGTTAATACAATTACAGTAACACCAGGGGTTTGCTGGGTGTTCAGAGCACATCTGTCATTGCCTTCAGTAGGTTACACCTCAATTTTGTTTGTTTTATTTCAGTGTTCCAATTTTCTATTGTATAAGCGACTGTATGAGCTCTACCTTTCCTTGTGCTCCTGCTTTGACATATTCCTACCCACCCATGTTCTTAAGAGAGGGTCTATTCTCTGTGCACAAGAAAAAGTGTCAGAAGTACTCTCTATCTTAGCTCAAATCACTAAGTAAATATCCATCCTATTTATATGTCACACCTCTTCCTAACTGTATGTGCCTGCTACATCCACTTTTCCTGTGCTCCTGGTGCTTGAATGGGAAGAAATCCCAAAGCACCAGGAGAATGTTGATGGATGTGAAAAACCTTGCACAGAGCTTGATTCCAGGAAGAACATAGACACACACTGACAAACAGTTTCTTATCTAAGAAATACTTGAGAGAGTGTTTCTGCAACCAGAGCGCTCCTCTGAGCCCCAGCAGTTGGTTGCTGCCTTGTTTGCGTCTTTTAATGTTTCAACACCCTGCTGATAGTGTTGTGAAACCCTCGCTGGGCCACAGCCAGTGACCCCAATAAACTTTTACTTGCTTAATAATTTTATAACTCTTCAATGTGAGATAAACTTGCCATTTGCTCATTTAACTCTCTCTTCTGCGTGTTGTGTGTGAGCACTGTCGAATCTCATGGGGACTCTGATGCTTAAGTTCTTGCAGAGTTATCATATAGAGCAATAGGAACAGGTTTGGAGACTTAGCAAAGTTCTCAATGTTCTTCACTGATGTTTGAAGTATTATTAAAATTGTCTTTAATAATACTAGAAATATCGTGTTTACTGATACTGGTGTATTGTAAATACATTGAACTCTTTCATAGTCTGTGGTGTAATTTTCCACTTTCATAATTACATTTATTAGTGCACATTCCATGTCAAGTTGTGTTTCACTGCTCAAGTGTCATCCCATGAACTGTCTGCAGAATAGTCCTTCTTTCTAATTGTGGAATCATAGAATAATTTTGGAAGGAACCTTCAAAGCTCATCTAGTCCAACCCACCTGCAATATACAGGGACATTTTCAACTAGATCAGGTTGCCCAGAACCACATCCAGCCTGGCCTTGAATGTCTCCAGGGATGGGGCAGCCACCACCTCTCTGGGCAACCTGTGCCAGTGTTTCACCACCCCATTGTAAAAAGTTTCTTCCTCACATCCAGCCTGAATCTTCCTCTTTTAGTTCAAAACCATCACCCCTCGTCCTGTCACAACAGGCCCTGCCAAAAAGTCTCTGGCCATCTTTCTTATAGGCCCCTTTTAAGTACTCAAAGGCCACAATAAGGTCTCCCCAGAGTCGAGTCTTCTCCAGGCTGAACAAGTCCAGCTCTCTCAGCTTCTGTCCGCAGGAGAGGTGCCCGTGCCTCTGAGTGGTTCCCATCCCATCCCACAAAGACCTGCTACCTCAAGGAAGCGGCTCAGAATGACCAGGGCAGCCTCAGTGTTTGGTAAAACTGTTTCATGAAACCTGCTGTATTTCTGCAGCAGAAGCTCTCGACCTGGATCTGTGATACCCCAAAAGCTGCAGCTGAGGAGGCAGCACGAGCTGGGCTGTGCTGATAGCTCTGCAGCTCCGTTACACAACCCACTGTGCTCAGATTGAGCCGAGCCCACTCAGCTGACTTCACACCACCTATGCATGAAGTTGTTACTAATTCTCATTTAGAGTCTTGATGCTGTCAGTAACTGTCACTCGTGTATAATCAACGGGACATTCTTCCAAATGGCCAACCAGCCCCTAAAAGAGAAACAAAAGATTAAGACTTGAAGTGTAATAATGTCACTGGAGGCATCATGTTTTCCGAGTAGGATTTCTTTAATTACCAGAGGATTGAAAAGGAACAAAAAAATTCCCTCCACACCGCAGACTTGCTCCCTTTGTGCTTGTTGATATTATATTTCATGTTTTCAAGCATTCAAGTAATGGATCTGAAATTGGAAGCAGGAGGAAAAGTATAGAAATCATACCTGGAGGCGCGGGAGAATCGGAGAACTCTCATTCAGTACCAGTGAAATAAATTCCTGTCCTCTGGGCTTAGGCTTTGAGAGGAAAATAACTTATATGAAACCAAGGCTGTAACAGCCTAATTTTGTTCTCTGGACCAAGGTAAATTTCATCCTAACACAATAAATAAATACATAATCTAAAGTGCAGTGCTATTTCCTGATTCATGATCTTGTTAGACTCCAAAGAAACATATATCATGCCAGAATTGTAATAACACAGGCTTAGTACATAGAGAGGGAACTGCATCCAGCTACTCAATATGAAGAAAATCTATCAAAAGGGAATGATTTAGAGGAGAATGAAATTCTCCTTTAGACTCGGTTATGGTTCAGCTGTGGTTTCCCCTGGAAGAGGGTCCTTCTTTCATATATACATATTTATATACTTCATATGTAAATGTATAAACAAATTTCAGGTATTTAGCTATAGACTATGATTATGCTGTGAGCTGAAAAGCAACTTTAGGAAGCTCAGCAAAATAATTTGATATAAAATCCCTATATAATAATATGTAACAATCTTTGCTATAGATGTGTTTGTAGTCATATAAAACTGTTTTCTCTTTGCACTCTGTCACCTGGAAATGTTTCTTCAGGCTCAAACACTGGAGCCTGTATTTGTCAAATATTGTAGGAATAGGAGAAGGAATAATAACAGCAACAACTGATTTAATTATTACTATAATTATCATTGCTGCTCTTACCATGCATCTCATTTGCTGTAACACCTGCGATGCGCCTGGCGATTTTCAGACACTTCAGTGCTTTCACTTTGTTCTGCAAAGTTAATAATCCAACGACAAGAGGGGGAAGAAAATATCAATAAGCAATTTCTTGGACATCCATAAATCGGGAAGCTCCCTTATTGCCATGGAAGTGTGCTCTTAGAAGGGCTTATATAGAAGGGACTTAGCGGATGAGCCCTGGGTGGTGGGACAGGGCTTGTGGTTTGGACTGTGGAGTGGTGGCCTGGGGCACTCTGCAGTGTGGTGCTGTGAGACACGGGGCTGGAAGCCTCTCATGGTGAGATGGTGATAGCACAGAAGAAGCACCAGAGCTCTGAAGGCTAAAATTTGCTCCGTGCAGGATGGGAGGCTGGTTGAGGAACTCGGAACCTCAGCAGGGGAAGTTCTTCCTGAGCCTTTGTCAGCAGGGATATGCTCTGAGATGACAGCAGTGGGGCTGCTGGTGTAAATCTATCTGCCCGTATAGATTTCAGTACCGCATGGCTGAGAATTTTGCCAGGAGCTTGCAAATCCCTGATGTTCCACACGCTGGAGTGTACAAAACAACTGCTCTTGTGTAATGGTGAGTCACTGGTCTCTGCTTGAGGATGATCCAGCTACCTCGTCAAGGAACTGGAACAGAACTGTGCATCTCAGGTGACTTCGTTATACAACATGGAAAACAAATTCCCTTTGCTGGTGTTCGTGGGAAGCCCCTTGCACATCCCTAGGGAGGTGTTTGGTGTCACCGCCTGAGTTTCTACCCACTGAAAGGCCAGATCTGTAAAACAGCTTCTTCCCCAGCCTGAAATCCTGTTCATGTCCTCAAAATAGATTCAGGATTGTGCTGAAAGGGCAATTTTCACTCTTGATGGCTGAATCACCGTAACATCTGTGTTGGGTTATGGTACCACTGAGGGAAGAGGATGAAGACACGACGTAAGTGGCCAATACCTCTTTAAGAACCCACAAGAACAAATTAGTAAAAAAGAAATACAGTAACTCAGATAATAAAAACACTATTTTATAGATTTCATGTAAACTTTGCCATAAGGAGAGCACTGACACAGCTGTTCAGGCTTCTTTTTCCCTTGGCTACACAAAAACTAGAGCAATCGGAACAGCTGTTTGGGTTATTTTATTTAATGCTTTTTGTAAGTAAAACTAAAGGCAACTGACATGAATAAGCCATGTGAAACTCTCTCCAAAGATGCTGTAAAAACTCTCCAGAATAATTCCTGGACCTCATCCACAGCGAATAAAGATCTGTTTTCCATGGAAGGAGCTAAGCCAGAAGGGCACATGGGGCATTTCCACTCATTCACTGAGCAGGTGTAGCATCAGCTGTCCTGCATCTCTTCTTGTCATGAAGGGAAGACTCATTTAGATGGTGGCAAATTGGCAAACTGGGTTATACTGGAATCAGTTCACAGTAACCCCATTGGCTTCATGGAAGTCACTTACAACAGCACAGGAGGGATGTGGAGCTGTTGGAGCAAGTCCAGAGGAGGCCCCGGAGCTGCTGCGAGGGCTGGAGCAGCTCTGCTCTGGAGCCAGGCTGAGAGAGCTGGGCTGGGGCAGCTGGAGAAGAGAAGGCTCCTGAAGGGGACACCTTAGAGCAGCTCCAGGGCCTAAAGGGGCTCCAGGAAACCTGGAGAGGGGCTTTGGACAAGGGCAGGAGGAGGTAGCTGAAGGGAGAGAGGGAACAGAGTGTTTAAGGATGTCTGGATTGGGTCAACATTATTTCCTAATGAAAAATGTCATTTTTTGCTATTTCCAAAGCCACACTATTGGGGGCGGGGGGTGTCTGTGCTGACTCGTGCTGCATCTACCACCACACAGCACACAATGTCCCAGCAGGTTAAAAAAAGCACCTGGTTTCGCTGGGTGATGGAATGAAACAAGCGGGAGGCGTTTGGCTTTCTGCTGCCCAGCGTTTCCCACACCTCCAGCAGCAAACCCTCAAACCCTCTTCGTTGCCAAGACAACCCTGAAGAAATACGAAATCCCGAACAATACCCCGCGCCCGGGAAGCCTCGTATCCCGGAGCGCACGCGTTCCCGTCGCATGTCAGGAGACACACTGCCCTCCGCATCAACCCAGGTAAGCCCAGCTGGAGCCGCCGCTGATGGCTCTATGGAATGACTTGCATTTATAGGTTGTCTTTTGTCCAGATGCTGCCAAAGCTTGAGGGCTGGCACCGAGAGCCTGGGCAGTGCTGTTCCTGCAGCGTAGCGTTACCTATAGCTGGTCAGACAGCACCAGGAGGGGCTGTCATGAAGCTACGCGAGGGCTGGGGCTGTGACTGCTCTCCCCAGCCTGCGCTGTATGAGAGGATGTCTGCAGTGAGCAGGGAATGCCAGGCTCTGCTGATCTGCCTTTGCAGTGGTTTCTAAAGCTTTTTCAGGCAGCTGAATGCAAGGTGGTGCAGCCATAAAGGTCTTTTCACTCAATAACTGGGATGGAGTGAGCTGTGCTCGGTCTTTAGGTCAAAGGAAATAGAAATGTGACTTAAGCCTCTTTACTTCAGGTCTTGGCTCCAAGCAGGACAGTGGAATGTCTGGAGCTTTGCATTTGTTAATGCTTATTTATTTAACCTCGATGAATGAACACTGGACAAAGGTCCAGGAGGTCACAATAAACCTCTTCAGAGACTCTTAGGGCATCCTCTTGCAGGAGCTTCTCTGTTTCTCAGAGGAAAGCTATGCACAGTTTGCAAATACAAGCTTTGCTTTTCCAAGTTCTCTCCAGATCATTCCCATTCTATTCCTGGTAATAAGGAATAATGTTTGATGAAGAATGCTAGGAGTGCGCTTTTTACCATGCTTGGAGTTGGCATTGACCCCCTTGTTAGGAGTGGCTGCACCCTGAGGAGGTAATCCAAGATCTCCATGTGGTTTAAGCTCTCTGATAAACAGGGGAGCAGCACTTGGGGCAGGGGACCCTGGATTCTGCACAGCCATGCATCTGTTTTACTGTGCACCCTGTGTGAGGACAAATCCACTTTAGTCTGCCTTAAACTGTAGCAGCATCCTAAAAGTAAGCAGGAGAAATGCCATCATCTGCATCTTTTCATTCTTTGGCTCTCTGCTCCCTCTGTTCTATCCTCTTGGACCAGCTGTCTGTCAGGATGTTCCCAGCAGGAAACTTGGCAGCATTATGGGTGTATCCTGATGAACTTGCTCTTTACACGGGCAGGGATCTGTGGGGGACTGCAGCCTTCTCTCTTCTGCTGCACCCCTAGAATATCACGTTCCTACTTTTGCAATTGCATGCTGGGATCCAACAGCTCCGGGAATTCTGGCTCTAAAAGGCAAGTAGCTGGCAGTTTGGTGCACAGGAGCACTAGCCCAGCACAACAAACTGGATAGTGCTGAGGACTCCATGTCTATACTATTGACACTTGGGGTTTTAACCTCAGACTAGTTCAGTCCTGCAGACTGAGCTCTGAAACTGTGCCACAGTATGAAGAGGCACTCCTGAAGCATGCGCCTGGTCCACACTGAGATGCAGATCGTAGGACCCTAGAATGACTTGGGTTGGAATGGACCTTAAAGCTCATTTAATTCCAACCCCCTGCCACACGCAGGGACACCTTCCACTAGACCAGATTGCTCAGAGATGCAGATTTAGCATTTTAGGATCAGAAGATCAAACTAGCCAGTGCTGAAAGGTGTGTGTTGCGTGTTTGAACATCGCAGCAAGGCACTCTGAAGCAGAACTGGTTCTGCTTTGATGGCTCCCCCAGCACATGCAGAATTGGCTTCTGTTAATGTGACAATCTCTCCCTGGCTGTGGGAGAAGGAGCCTTGTGAATGAGACATGGGGCTGTTCTTCAAGCAGCACCCCGAGAAGCAACAGTTCTGAATTGGGCCTCATTTGTGTCCTTGAAGAAGGAATTCTACATCACACCTTCATCCTGATGTAAGTCATACTGCGTTAGAGTTTTGGGTGAGGCGTCCCTGAACTCAGGCCACTCTTTGCTCCTCTTTTAACACCTCAGAAACACATTGAAAAGTGGCTGCTCAGGAACAAAGGAGGAATGCGAAAGAGCTGCAATTTCAGAAACGGTAGAGAGTGGGAGTTGGAGCTATTATAGAACATCCCGTTCCAAAAGGAAACAAACGACAGGCTGATGCTGCCGGTGGGAGTGACGTACAGGGCTGCAGCGTGAGTCAGGCCGTGCGAGATTCAGATACGGATCGAGAGGGAAAACATTCGTGGCAGCGGGAGCGATCACATGCTCCTAGATGGAATTACCTCAGCTCGTTTTCCAGGCGGGTGTGCATGGGTTTGCTGCGCTGCTCAAGCGAAAGGCAGAGAGGAAAGTCGAGTCGCGTGTAGGAACCGTTCTATCTGTGTCTTCTTGCAGCCTCCTGCTTCCCACCCACCCTCTGCACACCCAGTGATAATGTATCAGAAGCCTTTTCCTATAGCACTGTTTCATTCAGTAAAATGGGATGTGCTGCTGCTGCTGTTGTTATTTGGAATCCCAAAGCACATCCCATTCCAAAGGCATAGGTTCATGAATGGGACAATTAAGTGAATTACTAGGAAAATATTTGGTTTATCACTGAAGTGGTGCCTCTCTTTCATAGTTTATAGCTCAGTTGGATGCTTGTATTTGTTTAAAAATGAAAACTGAAGCCTAAAGATCCTTTTAAGGCCCTAAAGGAGTCGGTGGAGCTCATTCTCTGCTGGGGGGTGTGTGTGTGTAGTGATGTATAAATTGTGAACTGAATTGGCTGCTTATGGTGATCTTGTGGATAATATCAGTGTGAGATAAGAAGCCCTGGTCATGGTTTGAGAACAAGGATGCTTTAGTAGCAATAGTACCTTGAGCTGTTCCCATCCCAGGCCTTTTTTTTCCCCACCATTCTGCTCCATCTCAGCCCTCTCCCAGTTGTGCCCAAAGAGCAATTTGTGTGACCGCCGTGAGCCACCTCAGGAATTGATGGGGGCTAAAACCCATGGATGAAACGTCCTATGAAATAGGAAGGATTTTGTTTTCTTCGTTTTCCTTCTGTTTTGACAATGTATTCCAACTCAATCAGTTCCCCATCAGCGTGACCCCTGGGAACAAGTGATCTGGCCCTGCTGAAAGGCCCAAGTGTTGTGTGGCAGGGGGGAAATGCAGGCAGAGGCTGATGGTGGGAACTCTGTGACAGCGTTGCCACCAGAATCTGCAGATCAGGAAAGCGTTCCTGGTGGTGAAACATTGCCTCATTCAGCAGCAAAACACAACAGCTGCTGTGCCTCCAGATGGAAAAAGAAGGGGATGTTATTTGGCTACAGAGCATGTAGTGAGGGATGGAGGATAAACTGGAAGGATTTGGGTTCAGGGAACTGAAGTCTCCTGGATGAAAAAGGCCTCAGAAAGCAATAGCAGCCATCAGGTGCTTCTCACCTCTGGTGCTGGAATCTCCTAAATGTATCTGACCTTTCCATGGAGGGTCAGTCAAATCTGAAGCAGAATTGCAGGTTGGGGTTGTAGTCTAACCCTCAAACAGGACCAAAATAGTGAGCTCAGATCAATGATTCAGAGCAAAAGCAGAACTCTTCTTGCATCTGAATGGAGAAGTTTGGTTTGTGCCTCTTTATGTGCCTTATTGACATTTAAAAGTGATGTTTGATTGAGGGAGCTCACCTGGCGGCTTCCTCACTAGATGTGGAGAGGGCTTTGCTGGTGTAGCTTAATTCCATTGGTGAGGAAACCCCTGTGGGCTGGCTCTGATCTCCAGCAACACTAGCAAACAGGTAGAAAAATGCTTCTTTATACATGTTATTTATAGAAAAGCCCTGACAAATCAGCCTGGCTGCTCCTGCCACAGAGGGAAGGGGACCTGCTCGATGCATGTGGGGTGCCTATCTTCCCAAAACACCTAGCCCACAGCTGGAGCGGTCTCCCCAAGTCATCATTATCTGCTGCATCCTCTCCTCTGCCCTGGCACGGGCACCTTCCCCTCTTATCATGGGAGGTGGCAATGTCTTGTTCGCACAGCTGAGCACTCGTGAGCTGACTCTGTGCATCCGTGAAGGTCACGAAGTCAGTCAATCCCTCCACCAAAATACCTGGAGTAGCCCCTGATCTGAGCTATCGGAGCTTGCGACAGCGGAGGGATAACTTCCCCCTGGTGCTGTACAGCAGCTTTCCTGGAAAAGGGAAGGCTTTGCCAGTGTTGCAGTCATTTTAAGTGTGTGAGGAGCTTTTACTGCAGTCTTGCAGCAGGCTTCAGAGCCAGCCGCACCCTCTCTGCCCCAGCGCAGGTGAAGTGCCAACACCATCACACCAAGAGGTGTTGGAGCCTGTGTCCCAGGGTGGCTGGTGCAGGTAGTGACAGCCAGGGAGGCTCCAGCATGCCGGGAATGCCGGAGAGGAGTTTGCCTGTGTCCAACAGGGCTGCTGTGTCTGCTCCTCCTCCCGCTCAGCGCATGGCATCCCCCATGGCACATCCCTCGCTGTCACCACCGGCCTGTGCCGAGCCCTGCTCCCATCTCCTCACCCTTCCCGAGGAGCAGTCCCGGCCGTTCCGCTGGGCACAAAGCCCCGCACAAGCGCGGAGGGCAGGCGGCGCGCTCGGCTGCGAGGGGCTGATGTCACTGTCCTGGGAACAGAGAGCTCTTGATGGGATGTAGGAAAACACCAGCCGCGGGGGAGGGCATCGCTCCAGGAGGGAATGAGACAAAGGTGCTGGAATGACCCTGGGAGCTTTGGAGGGGGGGAAAGGGGGCCACACCTCGGCCCCCAGCACTGAGGGTTGGCAGGAGGTCACCTCCTATTTGGATTTCTTCCCTTGGGTTGTTTTGAACAATTCTGCTCTTGTTTTAAGAAAGGATCAGGGCGGCGGGGGGGGAAGGAATAGTTTTATTTTGGAGGAATTCCTTGCAACATGAGCTGCCTGAATGAGTCAGGAGCAGGGGAGATGGAGCAGAGGAGGGTGGTGCGTGTCCAGAGCTCCCCAGCAGCATCAACAGTCTCATCATGACGGTACCTTTGCAGGGGTGTCTCACAGCCCCTAACCCACAGTTGGCTGTTCCCTGTCCCAAACAGTGTGCCACAAACAGCGCCAGGGTGATGGTTTTAGCAAGGCCAAGGTGAGGGAAAATACATGAGTAGCTCAAGGTGTGTGTGTGCAGAACTGATGCTGCTGCCTCCTGAGAAGGGAGCTTGCAGCACCACTTCTATGTCTGTCAAAGCCATATTCCTAAGAGCAATGGTCCTTGTGATCGTGCTGACATGAACAGGGGTTTCTGAGCATTTCAAAAGCCTTTGAGATTGCCTAAAGAAAAGCATCAAGTACTGATGATGATAGAGTGCATTATATCTAATTATATGAACCCTGGAATTGGCTATTTCCCTTTTCTTCCGTCATTCTTGATATAATTGGAAGCAGGAAGACACTCACAAAAGCAATATTGTTTGTGAGCCACCCAATGCAACCCATTTTTGCAGCTTTTCCCTGAAGGTTCAGAACGAGCAGATTGAAATAATCCCCCAGACTTTATACGCAGAGTCTAAACTGGCCACTGCATCTGATCTTTCTAAATGGTTCTTTTATGTCTGCAAGGAACCAAGTGAAACCTCCAGCATGAAATAGCATTGAACTAAATTGAGAATCCAGATTCAGCTTCACATCTGCTTCAGAGCCCGAAGTTAGGATTTGTTATTGTGAGTGCACATGCTGGGAACCAGGATGAGTAAAAAACATGCAAGTTCAGTATTTAATTACAAGTCACGTGGATTCAAACCAGCTCATTCCATTAATGGGGAGGCAGAGAGACATCTGTACGTTTCCTGTAGTTGTGAGGTGGCACCTGAATGAGTCGATGTGGTTCAGGGTTTTAGGGAAATGCTCACAAACTGCAGTTTCAGGAATGTTCTCATGACCGGAGATTCACACCGTGTTTACTCTTTGCTGTTCACTACTATCACCTTTCGCTACTAGAGTCAGGAAAACAACCTCAGGTGACCGGTACGACCCATCACATCCCTAATGAATAGCTGGGATTGAATAGTTAGACCAAAGGGATGGGGAAGGCCTTGGAGTTAGAAAGTGATGGGCCACGGTGTTTTGTGGGTAAGAGAGTTTGAAAACCAGCAGCTCGAGCTTTCCAGTGATTTGCTGTCTAAGACAGGGCCGTGGGCTAAATTTGCAATTAATATTATTTTAAAGAATAGATCAAACAGCTCAAGCAGATTTCCTCTAACTGACAAGTTCCATTAAACAAGAAAGCTCATTCTTAGTAGGAGATTTTAATATAACACTGAGAACAGAGAACACAACAATGAATGGAAACATATCAGCAGTCAATTTCCTGAGTATTCAAGCCTGCATTATACTTTGTTCTTTGCAACAGCCACAGCTCTGTAATTATCAAGAGTATTCATGGGCCTTTTTCCTATTGACACTCAGCGTGAGCGTGGCTGGAGAGAGATTAAGCTTTTGTGGCAGCCATTTGAATTTGTCTGTCTAAACCCAACCCGCAAGGCTGAGGGGAGCTGTGTGTCTGGGGGGATTTGTGGTGGTCTGCAGAACCATGGGTCACAGGCTCAGGCATGTACGTCGGTAGCACGTAGGACTTGTAGCTCTGTAATGGTTACGAAGCGGTGACTGATGATGGGGCAGATGCTTTAGGTTGTTCCTGTGGTGTATGACTGAGAAACGGTTGTTGGACCATAAATAAGGATTGCTGAGTAAGCCATTGCCCATTGGCTTTTCCACCAAAAAGGAGCTTTGTTCTTCCAGGACGTCATCTAGTCATTCCTATAGACGCTATATCTGCTTCTCAGCTGATACCTCAAGCTGACTTCTAGGTCACACCAGGCCACATTATCCCCTACCTGTGCTACCAGTGGAGCCTCGTTTTGCTATTAACCATTGTCTTCTTGGATTCTTAGATCTTAGGCAGAAGTTCTTCCCTGTGAGGGTGCTGAGGCGCTGGCACAGGGTGCCCAGAGAAGCTGTGGCTGCCCCATCCCTGGCAGTGTTCAAGGCCAGGTTGGACACAGGGGCTTGGAGCAACCTGCTCTAGTGGAAGGTGTCCCTGCCCGGGGCAGGGGTTGGAGCTGGAGGAGCTTTAAGGCCCCTTCCAACACAAACCAGTGTGGGATTCTCACATGCCCCATGCCTGGGAACCCGCTGCCATGTGGGAAGTGATGTTTCTAGGAGCTGGTCTCTGGGCAGTCCCCTGTGCAGGTTTGCCTTTTTGCAGGTGATACGGAGAGGATGTAGCAGGGAATGAGCAGCAGGATGCAGGGGCTGCCGGTGGTGGCTTGAGGAAGGTGCAGGGGTGGGCACATGGCGAGTGGACGTGGTTGCTGCAGCGCTGTGGGAGAGGGAGCTGGGAGCTTCACCATTCGGTGCAAGTGTGGTTGGGAAGTCAGCTCCAGAGCTTGCAGCTCTGCTTCACTCCTCAGGCTTGGGCACACGCCGTGGCTTTCACACCGTTCTGTTTCTGTGTAAACAACCATTTTAGCCAGAGATGGAAAACCCAAATCCTGTTTAGGCTCCTTCGCAGTGCCACGGAGCAGGAGCGTTATAACGTGTTGGTGTCCTGGCTCTGCTCCAGAGCAGGTAATTACTGTGCATTGTGACCTACTCACACCCCTGTAGGTTCAATTAGAGCAATTGTTTTCCTCCTTCTTTCCTGCCCTGTCAAGTATTAATACAGTTGCAGTTCAGCTGCTCGTGTGGTCCCTCACTTAGGTGTTGTGTTTCCATGGCTAAGGCAGACATCCTTGTGTGCATACCTGGGCCCGGATTTGGTCTGGATGCCAGGAAATGAAGATTTCATTGGCACAAGCTGATGTAATTCCATAGCAGAGCTGTGTTGATTTGTACCGTGTGAAGATACGGCCTTCCTACGTGCTTCTCCCTAATGACAGGCTCTGGGTGAATGCCTACAAGCTATATGTTTTCCTATTCACTCTTCAGCTAAGTGTACAAATACCCTGAGCAGGTATTTGTAAGTAGTAGGTAGTCAGGTAGTCATTTATACTTGTGGTCACAGTGGTGGTATCTAGAGAATATAACATTCAATCTTTTAATGTGCCTTTTCCCAGCTATTCCAGAGTGGCTCTATAGAGATATCTGAGCTCTTCAGCTCTTGGCTGTAGTCGGGCAGATGGAGTTCGTAATGTGTGATGGTTTATGTTCTGAATTGCTGGAAAATGTGCTCTTTTGAAACAAATCTCTCCAAATTTGTCAGGAGAATTAAGAACATGGAAGGGTGCCTGAAAGCTACATAGCAACAGGAGATTACATGCTTGCAGCTTAAGCCACCTGGCATATTGAGCATTAATGTTCACAGCGGAGGGCCACAGCACTTACTGTGCTGTTTATCTGATCAAGAAGCCTTCCTTTCATCTGGTACAGAACTGGCCTTGACACAGCACGTGTCTGAGCTGGTGGGCTGTGTGACACGCAGTGTCTGATCTCTAGTCCATCCTGTGGCTCATCAGACAGTTATCACTGTCACATGCATGTGCTGAATTGATGTTTGGGTGCATGGAGGCTGGAGCAGATCACAGCTCAGATTGCTCAGCTGCTCAGGGCCATGGTAGCTGTAGTCATGGAGACCTGTTCAGTGACCAGATGCAAACATCTGGTTGATTCACATAGGAGGCAGTCGAGCTGCTTGCCCATATGCATCTGGCACTGTATTGATACTGTGACATACTGCAGTGCCTCCGTGTGTCCTACATGAGCTCCATCTGGCCTTAAAATGAGATGTGGGTCTCCTGTAGGTGCTGCATTCACCTGCCAGCCCCTTTCTGGTGCCTTACATGATCACAAGCTTTTACAATAGCTCTAGATGCCTCTATTCAGACACCTCATGCTCACCCCCTGAGAAGTGATTCAGCTGAACAAATACTGATAAAATTTGTCTTTAAAATGAGATGCTGGGAAAGTAAAAGAGCCTTTGTGCAATTAGTAGCATTTTCAGTGCAGCTTAAAGCTAAGGCTGTGCCCTCAGCACCGGTGGGAGATGGGCTGGCACCTTCATGCAGCAGCTGAGTGGTCTGCTGGTTTGGAGAAATGTGGGTATGGAGTGAATGGATACCTGTGACTGAAAGGTGTGTGTCAGCACTTCTCATAGGTGGTATCATAGTCAAGGCAGCTCTGTATTAATGTGGTGGCTGCAGATTGTGGTAGCGTGTGCCCTGAAAGCTGTTCTTAGGGTGGTACAAGCTGCAGTAATCCTGAAGCCATTCCCACTAGGTCTCTTGAGTTAAGGTGACCAGATATCTGGTGCAGCATGACATGGTGAGTGGATGAAGGTGATACAAAAGGTCACTATATACTTCCCAGTCCCATGACAAGTGCACATCACCTCGAGGATCAGAGACCAACCTGTATCTCGCTTTATCTGAACTCTAAATGCTCATGATTTCAGGTAAACCATCCTGACTTTGCCTGTTCTCTCACTCTTTTGTGTTAGTAATGTATTTTTAGCCGTATGAGGAAATACTTTACGTCTCCACTATCTTCCCCAGGCTTCTGAATTTCCAAAGTGAGGGTGACACTGTAGGTTTAAATGACAGCGTGACCCCGCTGTCCCTTCCTTATGCAGTAGCTGTTTGCAGAGTCAGTGCAATTCTTTGTGTACGGGGGTTATTTTCACCCTAAAACAAAAGGTTTGGTTGTTTTCCCAAAGCAGTCTGTGTCAGCTGTCTCACACTAACAAAACACCCCAAACCACCAAACCAGCATGAGCTTTTATATCCACATCCATGAGTGGCAGGTGACAGATTCCCTGCAGGAGCGGTGGGGAAGGTAAACAGCTCGGAGCACGCCGTGTTTGCCATGTCAGTCCGCCCCACAGCAAAAGCCATCCCCAGCTTTTCTCCCTCTTGTGCAGCAGATCACATACTGCTTTGTAAAGAGCACTTAATAAAAAGAAGCCAAATGAGACTCTAATTACAGCCCACCCAAGGCTCTTCCCTTAAGGCCTGTAGGAATTTAGCCACTGCGCACTAAATCAGGAAGGTTTTAACTCCTTGGTTCAATATAAAACTGAATCCCACATGAAGGAATACACTTTCTGTGTCATGCTCCTCTACGAAAAGAAAGTTATAAGAAGACAAAAGCCCCAAACACCGGAAGGTTTTATTTGTGCTGGTCTGTATGAAGCCAGTTATTATCCTATCAATTGTTTGTGTAGCCACTGTTCACACAAGTGAGGGATGGCACATAAGAACATGTACCAGCCATCTGCATCAGCTAAGGCCTTAGCTTAAAGCTCCTCCAGCTCCAACCCCTGCCCCGGGCAGGGACACCTTCCACTAGAGCAGGTTGCTCCAAGCCCCTGTGTCCAACCTGGCCTTGAACACTGCCAGGGATGGGGCAGCCACAGCTTCTCTGGGCACCCTGTGCCAGCGCCTCAGCACCCTCCCAGGGAAGAGCTTCTGCCTCAGAGCTCATCTCAACCTCCCCTCTGGCAGGTTAAAGCTGTTTCTCCTTGTGCTATTACTACATATCCTTGTAAAAAGCCTTCTCCATATTTCCTGTAGGCTCCCTTAAGGTATTGAATGGCCACAACAGGGTCTCCCCAGAGCCTTCTTTCCCATTTAGAAGAGGTTTAGGGATGTGCTGCATTTAGATGCTGCCTCTCTGGGATCAGGCTGGCATCGCCACTTCTCCCCGGCCATGCCAAGAGGAGGGCTGTGATTCCTGCCTTACGCTTGGAGGGAGGCAGTTGCTCATGGAGGGGATTCTTCAGGCTGCCTTTTGCTCCTGATAAGAGCAGGAGAGCCCATTGCTTCCTTACACCTAGTGTTTACAAAGGGTGTAATTACAATGTCCCACCCAGCTTTTGCACAGGCTTAAGAGGAGAATGGGCAGATGGAAATGAGGTTTAAACTACCCTTACCTCCCTGAAATCACTCCCCAGAGAATTACTTACCAGGTAGCGCGAGCCCGGGTGCCGCACTCTGGACCACAGCGAATCCTGAGATTGCTGACGGAGACCTGGCCCCAGCTCTGCACAGAAGGAGAAGGGCAGTTTTCAGATCAATGTGCTGTCTACCCAGTTGCCAAGGTAGAGGGTTTAACAGGACGGATGCTGCTGTCCCTTCTCAACTTCAGTCCTGCCGGCCGCGTTTCACACCATCTGGAGTTTGTGCCGAGCTCGCTTTGGGACGCCGGCCAATAAAGAATGACAATGATCTATTCTTGCCATGATAAAAGTGCGAATAACCACTTCAGAGTCTGACTGGAAAACCACCACAGCCTGCCTGTGCACCTTAGGTGACACACCGGGAAGCACGGCTCTGGATACCTACAGGAGTTGGCTCCTACAGACACCAAGCTGAAACCAGCCATAACAAAGGGCAGAAGCAGAATGTTACTGCTGGGCTTGGAAGAGGGGAAACCCCCCCCCCCATCCATGCTGGTACCTATGAACACCAAGGCACTCAGTGCTTTTTGGGAGGGCCAGGGCTCTGTTTTTACAGCAGAGCCACAATCTTCTAAGCCTCTGCAGCAGTCTCTGCTGGAAACCTTTGGTTTCGCACTTTGAGTTGTTTCTCAGCCGGGATGAGAGCTGGGCTGGGCTTTGGTTTCCAGTGGTGGAGAGTTCCTAGTGGTGAGTATTTTCCTCCCACCATGAAAAACAATTGCGCATTGGCTTCCCCCACGTTGCCTGTGTGTGGCAAAATGAGTGATTTCACTGTAATTGCCACTAAAAATGTTAAATGGCAGCTTTTGCTGGCGCCTGGGAGACAAGGCCTTTGCTTTAGTGATTGTCATGGCTTAGCATCACTTAGAAAGAATCCCAGGACTCAGCAATATGTGCATGGGCTTTGCAACCTCTTAATCCTTCTTGCACCACACTTTGCTTTGTCTGGTTCATCATAGATGCTTTCTATTTCCATGCTGTCTCCTCTTTCAGTCTGGCTGCTGTAGGAAGGGAAGGATAACTACAGAAACCTGTGTCTGAATAAGAAACCTGCAGCTTCACACTGCTTACAGAAAAATTCTCCTCCTGTTTTCCAAGCAATGTTCGCAGGATAGGGACAATTTGAGGTTAAAACTCATGGACAAAAAGATGCCTTTATGGTGCTCTGCAACACTGAAGAGCAGTGTTCTGCAGCCCTTTTCCACACACTCACAGGTAGAACAGTGGGAGTAACTTAGCCCAAAATCCCATAAGCAAAAGCCTGGCTCCATCTCTAAATAAGTGTCCTCCTGCAGCCCGTAGCAGGAGCTGCTGCTGGACATGTACTGTGAAAGGTCCCAGAGCAGGGTTTGCTGTTCCTCTGGTGAGGCGAAGGGTTTTCCCCTGTTGTTACAGGCATTGAGCTTTGAGGTTGCTTCCAAGGCCGGCTGCTCCGTGCACAAGGAGAAGGTACAAGGACACTGATAGGATTAAATCCCTGACGTCAGTGATTTCAGCATTTATTTTGCACGTCTTCCGTTTTTATTTCAAGCTCCACAGCTCCTTACTTTCAGTTTACTACAGCAGGGACCTGACTTTTACAGACCTTACCAGTTGTTTCAAGCCAGAACTATCTTCACTTTTCTAGTTCAGGTCAGTGAAGTTCCATCCCTAGATCATGGGGAATTAGGACTAGAATAGTGCCTGTAGCACGTTCTCTCTAATGCCTTGCATAAATACAAGAGTCATAGAATGATTTAGATGAAGTTCCGTAGAGTGGTTATCATCAAGTCACGCACTGCTGGGCCGGTGGTTTAAATTCACTGTAAAGCATGGGCTTCAGAGGAGACAGCCCCAGCATCACCGTCTGGGACTCTTAAAGAATGTCATTGCTTGATACCCAAAAGCCCAGTGGCAAACTTCTTGGCTCCTTGATGGGAGTGTGCATAAAGAGTAACCACCACCGGTTAAATCACCCATCTTGGGTTGCTTGGTGCAGTTTGCATGCATCACCCAGAGACAGAAGATGAGCCTCAATGTGCCATTCAAAACCATTGCTCTGGCCTTTATGGATCCAGCCGTAGGCAAGGGCTGGGGTGAAACATGTCGTGGGAAGGCAGATAACACAAACATGAAAGCAGCACAAAACATGAGAGCCTATAAATAGCAGGAAATAAAGAACAATACTGTGATAAAATCCATAAGACAATAAAGACCAATGTGGCAGAGACTGTTTCCCCCCCACCCTTCTCCAGAGTTTCTCCTATTTCCCAAAGCTGCAGAGATCATCTGACTGCTGTGCGGTGCCGTCCAGTCAGTTAAGCACCAACCCAAGTGCTTGGAGCCTTACACAGAGTATTTCAAAACCGTGTTCCTTTTTCTTTCTTGATGTCCTGCCATGGCTGTTGTGGTATTTCAAACCATTCCCAACTCACCAGCTTGTCAGAGCAAGGAGGAAAAAAGGGAAGAGGAAGGGGGGAAAAAGCCCTATGGAGATTTAGAGTCATTAACAGCCTTTACAGGGTTTCAGACATTTTTGTGGTAATTCTTTGGAAAGGACACGTCCATGATGAGCTGGGGTTTATTTTGCCAGTGGCATAAGAAATGAGACTGCTTCCAAGAACATGTTTGCTGTTTACTAAGAGGAGGGCAAATGTAACTAGAACATGGCAATGGAGGTGAACCAGGAACCTTTTCAAACTTGGGGAAATTGCCAGCTCCTTGAATCCCTTTGAGCTGGATCAAGAACCGAGCAAGGCTCTGGCAGCTCGTCCAGAAGAGTTAATCTGTGGCCGGGCAGTGGCTCTGCAAAGCTCCCTCCCTTCTCTGGCAGCAGCAACTGAAAACAGTTAATTATCCTGAGAGATACCCATCACTCATAAGCCTGGATCTCAGAGGAACATGTCCTGTCAGGAGGGAACCACTCTGTGGGCCTAAAATGTCGTGAGAAGAGCTCGCAAGAACACCAGTTGCTGTTTTGGAGTGTGAACTTCTCAGGGGACCAGATTTTCCTGGGATTTCTGCAGGAACTCCCTCCGTGGCGCCCTAATTTCTGAATCAAATCTTCAGACGGGGTAGCACTAACTTACGTGAAGGGGCTTAGGCTGATTTATGGCAGGGGAGGATTGAGGCCTTATGGTAGGGAACAAGAGGATTATATTGGCTCAGAGTTAATGTCAGAGCAGGGACTGGAACTCAGGAATTACTGGGCAGGTCTCTCTATTGCTTCTGTTAGTTTGTGCTGAGGGAAACCTCCAAGAATATCCGATTTAATGGCAAATCCACTGGTTTTTATATTTCCATGACTGGTTCTAAGGTGCTTGCCTGCTAATGAACATGGCTTTTTGTGCTCAAACAATGGAGTTGCTCCCTCCTGGCTCACCCAATCCTCTTACAGGATCCCACCAGGGAGACGCAAGGACAAGTTTGGAAGTGATGCCAAGAGGGAGGTGCATTATGCCAAAGCAACTGCTTTGGTTTGTGGGGATCAAAGATGACACCAAGGTCTGAGGAGATCTAACTAAAAGGTTGATTGGTCACCACTAATGCTACATCCTGAGGCATGGGTAACGGATGGGGGTTTTATGTCTCTCCATAGCTACGGGCTGGGTTCTGCATACATGGGAGCATGTCCCACATTATGCTCTTCAGCTTTGTCCCCCTTCATGCTGTGTTATAGAATCCTAGACTTATAGAATAGTTGTGTTGGAAGGGACCTTCAAAGCTCATCTAGTCCAACCCGCCTGCAGTGAGCAGGGACATTCTCAACTAGATCCGGTTGCTCTGAACCACATCCAGCATGGCCTTGAATGTCTCCAGGGATGGAACATCTACTGTTTTCAACTCTGTTTTGTGGAGGCAGAAAGCCTCAGAGGATCTCCCTTCAACTCCATGGGCTGCTGCTTCTATCTGAAGCGATATTTTGATCCTAACTAATGTTTACAGCTTTCTCCTGTAGGGTAGTGGGGCAGATATTCCTGTCCCACTTCTTTTTTGACAGATGAGAACATTTTGAGCAGGGAGGTGAAGCAAATCAGCCAATTCCTATCTTCTGACTCCTACTCAGTGCTTTAACCCATGTCCGCCATCTTTCCTGGCCTGCTGCAGTGTTTGCAAGGGGTCATGGTGGCTAGACATTTGACTTCATCTGGCTTATGAAATTTGGCTTGTTCTGCCTTTCCTGAGCATTCGCCCACGAGGCAGCTTGTGTGCTCTTCTGTATCCAACGCTTCTTTCTGCCTTTTTCTTTTACATTTCCAGAAGGACTCGTTCCTTAGAACAGATGAAGCACACACTGAGAAAACGAACAGGCCAGATTGCCTAGTGCTCAGCACCCACCACTGAGGACAGATTTTCTGGAGAGCTCAGTTTCCAAGGAGGCATCTAAAGAAGTGACAGATACTCAAAAGTGGAAATGTGCCCACTTCTTTTGGGGCTCAACTAGTGCTAGAGCTGCTTTGAGAAACTTGCTCTGCTACGGCTGCTCTCCTTTGCTTATGCTAAAAGACTTACAAATCTCTCTTTTCTGCATCCTATTTACCTTCCTTTTTTGTACCCTATTTACCTCCCTCTGCCATGCTCACCCTTGCGCCATGCTCCATCCCACAGGTCTCAACTGGCCTCCTTCTCCTTGTTGCCATGTCCTTCTGCATCTAAAAGATCAGCATGTCCATGCACTCACATTTTCTTCAAGGGGCCCATCAGGGCTAATGCCCCCAAATGCAGAACATATGTGCAACATTAATTGTTAAGGCTAATGCTGATTGAAGCTTGGTAATTCAGCCTGCAGGATATACCATATGTTTGAAGTGTATTGTCCAAGTTTAGATTCTAAACTCCCAAGGGCAGGGACCACTCCTTCCTCTGTGTTTACATAGCATCAATAAGACCAACAGTGCCTGGGTCTGAGATACATTAACCTTAGCCAGTGCATTGTTAAGTTTAATAATGACTAGTTAACATTAAAGCACAATGGATAAAATATATAGACAAAGACATAATTTGGCAGAGATTTCTCTCATGTTTTTGATGCCAGATTCCTACTAAATGGTCACTGGTCATCTGAGTCATTGGCATTGTCTTGGAAAACTCGCCCTTCATGTTGCACCATCCTTGTTCAGCAATTGACACTGAGCCATGGAGCACTATTTAGGGTAACTTAGCCAGAGCCCACCTAAGCAAAAAGCCTGGGATAGGAAGGCACCTAAATGAGGTGCCAGGCAGTTTGCTCTGGGAATCACAGAGCCAGGGTGTAGAGGGGCAAAGGAGAATAACGCTTGTGAATGCAAGAACTTCATGTTGTTTCTCATTATTTATCTTATTACTCTGCAGTCCCCAGAAACCACTCTCAAAGGTTACTGTGCACAGGCCCTCCAGCGGGAGGATAAGAGAACTATAGGAATAAATCCAAACCCCATCTGAACTGACAGGCTGTTTTTCAGTGTGAGTTATGCAACATGTTAGTACCTCTAGGTATAGCACCAGTGGGATTTAAACTTGTACCGCAGATGGTCCGTGCATCACTGCTGGAATGCGCCTGCTGACCCTAGGGCAGAGCCTGAATGGACTTCAAAAGAGAGACTGAGCATGCTTCAAAGTGGTATTGTTTAAATGTTCCACTAAATGGGGACTCCGGAACAAAATATCTAGCTGAGGTCAGTCTGAAAAATGTCAACACACATAATGAGAAAACAGCATGTTTTGTGAGAAAGAATATTTCATAGGGGTATTCTGGCTATTTTGAGCTGAAAAGAACACTTTTATCATGTGTGTCAGCATGTTGTCATATCTAAGTGTCTTTCCTCGTGAGCTGGGAGCTTCATTTGCGTTTGTTGGAAAGACCAAGGTCTGTATGTGAAGGTCGAAAAAGCCTTTGGGAAGTGTGGTCTGTCTAAAGGCAGGTATGCTTAGGAGAACCATCAACCCAAGATATGGCAAAGACGTGCTGCAGTCCAGCATTGGCTTATCCTTAACAGCCTCCCTCCCACTTAGTTCGGAGAAAAGCTTGTAAGGACCCTGTGTTTGGCTAAAAAGCATGATCCTGTGATTTATAATCATGTACTGCGTTCTGTTCTGTTCCTCCCAGAGCCCATAATACCTACTCATAGCATATCCTCTCACTGGTGTAATCCAGAAGTTTTGGCTTCTCCTCACTCTATTCAGGGGGAATTTCAGTAGGGAAAGGCTTGAGTTAGTGCTCAAATCAATAGGATTATTATTGCTAAGGAAGATTTCTTAGGCAAGTCAAGCTTAACAAGATCAAGCCTTCAGTTAGAAACTCAAGGTTTGTTTTGATTTGCTTTGAAGGCTGGGCTGCATCTTCGGTGTCGTGAATGCAAATGGTCCAGTAGCTTCTGACTAACAAAAGGTTTCTGTGTTGGCCACTGGCAATTCAACATGGGTGGCTGAAAAACAGTTTCCTTTGCTGGAAGCTAACAACAACAACCTGAACTCTCACAGCACCTTGTCCTGCTGGGGCATGCCTCTATCTTGATGGAGACACGTTCCAATAACACAGCAGTTAAAAGCTAACCCTCCCTTGCAGACGTAATAACGGTCCACTGCCAGGAAGAGCAAACAAGACCCATGTTGAAGAACTGGAAGGCTTGTTCCTTTCACATATCGATATTCAATGAGATCAGCCGACTTGACACACTGGGGTGCAAAGAAAGCCACCCGGCAAGGTAAAAAGCTGAAGGGCTCTAGAAATCTATAAGTGAGGTGTCATTAAACCAAGAAGATAACTCGGGCCTGTTCGTAGAGTCTCTGTGTCTGTGTAACGTGTCGCAACTGACACAAAACTTGAATAGCAATCAATTAAAGTGGGTCAAAAATAGCATCCACACCCTCTCTGGAGTCCTGGTTGTTACACTCAGTATCACTCCTCAGCTGTTAGCTGTGGCCCAGATTAAGCAAGAACAAAAACCCTACCTAAGCGGGTATGAATTCAGCAAAGCTTTCAGGCTTATGCTTATCTTTGGTGTGTGCTTAACTTCAGCAAGTAGAGAAACTCTTTGTTAAATAGGACTTTTTGACCTGCAGAGAGCTGATATTCGGAGTTTCACCTTCTCTGTTCTGTTTGCCAGGTGCTACAAATAGCCAATACTTGGTGTGTGGATCGTTGCAAGTATTCAGTAGTCAAAATTCAGTAAGTCAGTAATTTAAAGGCGAGGTGTTATCTCAGTGTTCCCAAAGCAGAGGAGTCATGGCACATTTCTGATTAACATAATGGGATTTAGGACTCCTGCTTCCCTGGGAATACTGTCACTCCAAGACAGTCACACTCTGCAAACTCTCCAAACTTTGGCTTGCTGAACTGGTCATGGGGAATGAAAAGCACAAGTCAATACAGAGTGGATTTGTTTTAAAAGTCTGGGCAAAACTTTGCACAGCAGGGAAATAAACTGCAGTAAACTGAAGGGAAAGATATTACATCCATTACTCAGTTCGCATTTTTTGTGCAAGTATAAAGGGACTATAAACATTTTCTGTCAACAGCTTACAAAGAAACTTGTTCTGAAAGTGATGCATGGTGAGAACTTGCATCTAAATTGAGTACATCTAAATTAGACTCTGAATACAGAACATTCCCCAAGGTGGCTTTTGGCTACAGCTGGTAGAAAGGAGTTCACAAATATTGAAAGAAAAAATAGCCCCAAACCTCCCATGAGTCCTCCCCCCCTTACATTTATTGTGCAGGAGTGTTTGGGGAACAGCATTTTTATTTGGGCTTGCACTTTGTGGGCAAGTGGTCCCCTGTTCTAGCAGAAAACATGCTCTTTGGTACTCTCCTCTTTGAGTGCAAAACGTGGCCAAGTGTCTTGCTGAACAAGGAAGGACTTTACAAAGTGCTCTGGGTGAGGCCTACAGCATTTCGGCTCTCGGTTTCAGTAGGTGGCAGAGATTCTTTAAATTCTCTTGCTCATTTACATTAAGCAAACAAACAGAATTCCCAAACCACGAAGCCCACAAATTATGTATGTAGCGGCTCTGTGTAATCACAAGTTCCCTTTATGGTTACTTTCATCTTCCCTCTCTCTCAAGCTTTCCTCTGCCTATGTTGCTGCTGGTCTTCATTAAGCCCTACGTTCTACAAACATTTATGTGCATGACTTACTTTATGCTTTTAAGCAGTTGTAGAGAGTTCAATAGGTGTTAAATAGATCATGAACTAGAACACAATAGAGCTGCATAACTGCACAGATCAGACTCAACCAAGTTCCAACTGTACAGAAAGTTCAGCCCGTGGGTAAGAGTTTGCAGGACCTTTGCTTGTAGATCTACCAGAACTGACATTTGTGTTTGTGCAGCACGAAGGGACTCCACATCTGACCAGGATCCCGAGATCCCAGTGTGCTGTAAGTAACGAACTGCTATAGGGACTAAAATTAGGCACCAAACACTCAAAGTTCACAATGACTCTAGCACAGGCCATTGCCAATACATCTGCTGACGTTTGCATCTGCAGCTTGTTCATTCAAACGCTGCCTGTTTTGGGAATGCTACAAGTTTCCCACCACCCATCAGCTGCTACCTGACCTCTTTAAAATAAACTTGTCTTAATGGGCATGTGCCTGGATCACCAAAGAGACTATCAAATTTGGCACAGCACCTCAGTGGGAAAGCCAAGTCCGGGTGGTGGTGATTGTTCTACATTCTTCCTCTCTGATGTCCTATCATTAGGTCAAGGTTGTGGCACAGTTGGACAACGAGACCCCTGCCTGCACGCTGCGTGTCCAGTGATTAAACCATCATGATTCCAGACACGCCATCATACAGGAGTACACTTACTATCAACTAAAGAAAAGGTGAATGACTTGTAAGCACTGTGTGAAGGCTGGCAGCAGGTAGGGCAGGTTTTGTGGAGCTTTGTGAACACAGGCTGTGCAAATGTATTCAAAGGACATTCTAGAGGCAAATTGGTTGGAGCTACATTTGCCCATTGAAGCTGCTCATTAGAGCCCTTAGTTTGAAAATTAGCTGGAACTGATGAGTTGAATCAGGGCTGACTTTAGGATCTTTGCATATTAAGAAAACCACAACCGGATTAAACGTGTGCATGTCTATGTAGCATGGAAATTCAGCTCTCGGTGCCTCCTCCTGCTCCTGCCAAGATGAGGGCTTCGCAACGCTTTAGCTGTGGAGAGCTCCTGTAGGAGGCTGGGTAACTACTTTGCCTTGAGTTTTAAAGTTAACAAAAAGCAAAGTAGTTTTGGTTTCCATCATGGTGTTTGATTTTTGTGCCTGTATTCGTTTTGCCTGCGGAGGCACTCCCTGGCACTGAACTCGCACCTTCCCTCTCCAGTTATATGTTCCATTACCGTAGGTGAATAATCAAGACAAATATGAAGCACGAGAGAAGTATGTAATTGCTTACTCAGATAATGAATGTGAAGGATGAAATCACCTCAATCCTGAATTAAAAACAACTACTTCAGGATCTCATTAGTGGTGGGAAAAGATACTGGAGGAAGTAGGATGTGTTGTGTTGATGTCAGGGGTACTTCTGCTTTCTTGGACTTGTTCCACTTATAAAGGCAACTGGTGAAAACTTTCTTTCACCTGAGTATTATCATGGAATGGTTTGTGTTGGAAAGGACCTTAAAGCTCCTCCAGCCCCAGCCCCTGCCACGGGCAGGGACCCCTTCCACTAGAGCAGGTAGTGCATCACCAGGGGAAACGCACTGAGGCCAGCCGGGCCTTGAACCCTGCCAGGGATGGGGCAGCCACAGCTTCTCTGGGCACCCTGTGCCAGCGCCTCAGCACCCTCACAGGGAAGAATGTGCCCCCTTTAGGCACTGGAGCTCCTCAAAGGTTTCCCCAGAACCTTCTCTTCCCCAGCTGCCCCAGCCCAGCTCTCTCAGCCTGGCTCCAGAGCAGAGCTGCTCCAGCCCTCGCAGCATTTCCGCATCCCTCTTGTGTTGTTGCCCCCGAGCTGGATGCAGGACTGCAGGGGGGTCTCACCAGAGCAGAGGGGTATTATACGTTGTACTCTAAGAAAGAAAACCATGTCTTGAACAGTGGTTTAAACCATTTTCTCCAAGACAACTGGTGGGGTGTTATCTGCTCGACCACCGGGCATTGTCACAGATGGACTGTACCTCTGTGGCCACCTCTGCCATCAGTCACGGAGATCCATGGCAGCAGCTCTGCCGTTTCCCTGCCTTGGCCACCCGATGCCAGACGTGAGCTTGCATTAGCCTTGCCCGTGTGGCAGGCACCCCTGCCTGGGTGTACAAAGGTGGGAAAAGGGTGGGCCGTTTCCTGCGCTTAAACAACTGAGCTCTGTTAGCTCAGGGACAATTGAGCCTCTGGTGTTTATACTGTCTTTGTCTGCATGAACTGCATGGGGACAGGCCCGATGCAGTCACTAGGAGATTTTCATGCTGATTTTCATGGTGCCAGCATTTCAGGCATTCCCATCCTGTATCAGTATCTCAAACCTCCTCAAACTGCACTGTGGTTATACTTAGATTTATCTTTTAGCATTGTCTTTTGCTGAGGAAACCAAAACTGGGCTCAGTTTTATAATGTATGGTCTTGGTGCCCTATAGAAGGTAAAAGTCACCTCCCTGTGATTAAGTGATCTCTTTGCATAGTCTACTCAAGTATCCTCAAAGAACTTGACACCAAGGATGTCCCAGGGGGTTCTCCCATTGCCACCTTGCAGGATTGGAGTGCTCAGCTCAATGTAAAGCTCAAGGTATCGCTGAGGCAGAGAGAGCTATTCAGTATCTTGCACAGAGCCCGGATGCATTTTGCACACACCAGCTATGCTGTAAGCAACTCAGGTCAAATCAGAGAATTTCTCTTTTTTTCCTGCCTCCAGCTCTTCTAATCGTGTTGCAGTGATTGGGCTCCAGCTGGGAGGAAATACAGAAAACTTCTTATTTACTAAGTTTTCAGTAATCCTAAACAAGCCAGTTCCTCCCTCCTTGTAATGGCACAGCATGTGCTCCATCAGAAATGTCTTCCTAAATAACACCAGACACTGAAAATATCTTTTCAGCCCCATGGGGTGGGATAGGATTTATAGTATAGTTGCATTGACATCCATCAAGGTGCTACCATTTCCTTCTGGGTTCTTCCTTGCCTTATTCTTGACGGTGTGTTAGATCTGCTAACACACAGGTGAGCCCATCTGGTACCTCAAGAGATGTTGGAAATAGACCTATTTGGGGTTTTTTGCTTGCTTTGCATCACGTGGACATCGTCCTGGGTCTGCTTGCAATTTTTCAGCATGAAAAACATCTGGAAAAAATACTTAGGAAAAACTACAGATTTCAAATCAAAACACTGATAAGTCCTACCAAACAAACCAACCCTTGTATTAGTCTCTAGAGCTTAGTGGCTGAAAGATCATGGCATAAATGGTTCCTGGATTTATCCATCCTCAAACATCCTTTTCTTCCTCAATGGCAGTTACACTCCTGAGAAAAACTGGGAGCTGGGCAGATCCAGCCCTGGCATCTTTTAGTGGATTATTCCTAAAATAAAGAGGCTTTTCCAAGCCTGGTGGTTTCAGATGTTATGATCAATGTTTATTCATTTTCCTGTCTTTCCATGGCACTGGCAATGGCTGCTGTTTCTGTATCCAGTACCACTGTAATGTCTGTTGCTCTACTCTAGCTACTTACATGGTCTCCACCATCATAATGTTTGAGCACATCCCAAGAATTAAATAACAAAGAACCTTAGAACAATAACAAACTCTCTTTCTTCCTTTCCAGCCTGGTCTCAGTAAGAGTTTTGTGATATCGTGCTTGTATGTCTGTAAGGAACTTACTGAAGAAAAGCTGAGTGGAAGAAAAGGGTCCTACCTTCAGCTGTGAAAACAGAGTGTGTAGGGCTGGCATGGGAGAGGCCACAGCAGTGACCAGAGCTGCTAAAAGCCAGGACTAGCTGTGCTTCCCCTAGTTTTGCTGCTCCTTACCCCCTGGCTCGGTAGTGTTTTCCATGATTCCTGGAATCTGACAAGTCATAAAAGTTATGAGGGGCAAAGGGCAGACGTGGGTTTTTGTTTTGACTAGGAAAACTCTTATTTCTGCCTGGAGATGAGTTGCCCTGATCAGCTGTCAGTGGAGTGTTGCTTGTATTTATTCTAACCACATTCAGATGAAGATCAACATTTCTGTAGGTCTCTCCCCTTGTCCTGTCCCTACAGGCCCTTGTCCAAAGCCCCTCTCCAGGTTTCTTGTAGCCCCTTTAGGCACTGGAGCTGCTCTAAGGTCTCCCCTTAAGGAGCCTTCTCTTCCCCAGGCTGACCCAGCCCAGCTCTCTCAGCCTGTCTTCACAGGAGAGGTAATAAGAACAAGCTGAAACTCTTGACACGTGCTTTGAATCCAGGAGCAGCAAATGGAAGAGTTACCAATGTATAAAAATATAAGTAAACACATGCCAACATTAATTGGAGGAACATGTCCTTCTCAGTGACCTTAGCCTGTGCGACTGTACCTCTGCTATAATGGACACGAGCCCTTGATTTCTCCTCTATAACCAGTTGACAGAAGCTTCATTTCCAGCTGAGAGATGAAGCTACACGTGAGGAAATTATTGAGCACATTCTTGACACACCTTTTTTTAGACCTGGATCAATGAAAAGAAGTATCATTACATCTCATATTTGGGCTGGAAACTGAGCAATCTGCGTAGTTGCAGGAATGAGATACAGTTGTCTCCAAAGTTTTTGTTGGCAATGGGACAGGCAGCTGTCAGCGCTTCAGTCTAGAAGTAGATGCAGCTCATTAGGACAGTTGGATATCATCAGATTAGCTGGGCTTGGAGATAGGGTGAGACAGGAAAACATATGACAAGAACTGGCATCGTAAACCCTCCCCCTTCAGAAATACTACCTCAAAACCAAGGAATGTTGTGGTCGATCATAGCCAATATCAATAGAATATATCCTAATTTAAGGGCAGACTTGCCAAGTATTTCAGCATGGGTTCCAGTGCCCCTGGTACACATAAAAGTTATGGCATCAGTTCTGGATTAGTTGCTAGGACTCTGGTAATGATGTTCCTGGCACTGCACTCCTTGCAAACACATACTTTGGAGGAGTTCCCATCCGTGTTTTTATTGTCCACTCGAGCTGTGGTGGCAAGCTGTGTGCAACCTCTCCAGAAAACTGGAAAAGATCAAATCCAAAGGGAAATAAAGCAACCATACCCGATCAGAGATGGCAAAGCTGTTCTTGTGTAGACCTAAAACAGGGTCTGAAATCAAAAGGATATGGGTTGACTATGTAAGAGTCATGGAGGAGGCACTTTTAGACTTCCTTTCAATGCCCTTAGAACACTGCCTGAAATACTCTGTTCTGGTACCAGGAAGGTGCTTGCAAGCTGGAAACAATTCAGAGATGAATGGCAAACAAAAGCAACAGCAAAAACTACTGGAGTGGCAGCAGGGACTAGTTTTGAAGAAAGCTTAAATAGCCTTGGATCAGTGACAGGCAAAGGTAGCCAAGGTCCTTGACAATAGTCCATGTGGATTTGGAAAACGTAAACAGCAGCAGGCAGATGAAGTGTTTGGCAGCGTTCATTGCCATGATTTGGGTTCTGTGTTCAAAACCTCTTTGTTCTGAGCACACTTCTTTTTTTTCAGAGCTTAAGCCTTAGATTTGCAACCCCAGCAGCAGGGATGCCTTGTGCTTCTTTAAGGCTTTTCATCAGATGATCCCCAAATCACAGAGTCATAGAATAGTTTGGGTTAGAAGTGACCTTCAAAGGTCATCTCATAAGGGTGAATTAAAGGAGCTTCATGTTAAAAAACTTCTTTGAAGGGTATTAGGCTTGATCATCATAACTGCTGCTTCCATTCTCAGTAATTATGAGGATGTACAGGCAACAGTTTGATGTTACTTCTCTGCTGAGCTGCACCTCTGTTTACTCAGTAGTGCTTTAAGGTTGTTAGAGCAGCACCAAAACCACTTCCTAGAGAGCGTGGAAGTGCTCTGCCTCCCAGGCCTACAGAGTTAGCAGAAGTTATGAAACTCCATGGAGGAAATACAATGCAAAGTACTAAGAGGTGTGGAAACCTTAAATGGGGATGTAACCTCAACCACTTCTTAGTCAATGCTAAAGGAAAACAGGAGTTTGATGGTCTTATATTTAAAACCTCCTTCTTTTTGAGGCACCTTTCATTCTGTTCATAATCAAGAGGAGAGTGCTTTATAAAGAAAAGGAATAATTATGTTTAAACTTGCACAAGTCCCTTAACATACTCTTTCTGTGCACACTGAGCCTGTGTGACGTTGTTTGAAGCCTTACACTTGTATTCACCATTCACTGAGCTTTCATTACTGACAAAATCCCAAATGCCAGAGGATGTGTAAAACCTGCTGGGTGATTTGCAACATCTTCCGGTGTTGGAAATCTGTCTAATGATGAAATGCTTTATTAATTGCTTCTATTTTATCTGATTACTGGTTATTGTCAGATGAATCCTGAGGGCTTTGCAACAAGGAAGATCTCCTTACATTATGATTTCTGGGATTACACTGAAATACTGTATAAAAACTGGCATTAATTATTATCCAGGCAATTCTCAGTTTGAAATATGTCTTCCGTAAGACTTTAGCTGAGAAAAACTAAGGAATTACCATCTAGGTTGTTTACTAACTATTGCTCTAGAATTTGATTTACTATTCAATTGTATTGGTGTGATTCTGGGAAGGAAAGTTCAACCCTTTGTGTTGGAAGGGACCTTAAAGCTCATCCAGTCCCAACCCCTGCCCCGGGCAGGGACACCTTCCACTAGAGCAGGTTGCTCCAAGCCCCTGTGTCCAACCTGGCCTTGAACACTGCCAGGGATGGGGCAGCCACAGCTTCTCTGGGCACCCTGTGCCAGCACCTCAGCACCCTCACAGGGAAGAGCTTCTGCCTCAGAGCTCATCTCAATCTCCCCTCTGGCAGGTTCAAGCCATTCCCCTTGTCCTGTCCCTACAAGCCTTTGTCTGAAGTCCTTCTCCAGGTTTCTTGTGGGCCCCTTTGGGTCTGCAGAGCTCTCTGTGGGTCTTCAGCTTCTTTTCCATCTGTGATTTCTGCCCTTCTGCCGTTTGAGTGCGTTACTGTCCCGTCATGTGATTTGTTTTATAGCCCAGAGGGGACAGCTGAATTCCTTCTACAGCAACAATATTTTTTGTGATGCCAATGCCATGACCTTTATTCATGAAAAACAAAGTACAAATGGGGAAAGCAGGGTGGAGGCCTGTCACAGATGTGATGTAAACAGCTACAGCGGCATGGCCCTGCTCCTCCACAGCCATTTCCCACCAGGTGAGAGTCAGCAACAGGCATTGCAAACACAGCAGAGATCCTATCTGCTAGTTTGTTAAGCTAATTGCTTATACCTAAAAGCAAGGTCTAATAAAAATTACCAAACTGAACTTTGGGTCCAATTAGACAAAAACATCAACAACAGCAACAGCTTCCAAAGGATTTCTGGAAAGAAATTCCCGTTCCAGGTATCTGGTGGCATTTTGAAAGAGCCAGTCTCTTCCGTAGCGCTCATGAAAGCAACATGGACAATTCAGCA
>NW_009928696.1:106154-114581 GCF_000696875.1 Nestor notabilis
CAGGAGAAAAGCTCCCGTTTTGTTGTGGAAACAGACTCGCAGTACCCTTGAAAACTCATCCCAAGGCAAGTTTGGAATAATTCATGCTTCTGCTCTTCCAAAAGCATCTATCTTCCCGTTGGGAGCGAACGGCTGGGATGCTGGTGGAGAACAGCACGAACATGACCTGCATTCAAACCTGTGTCTTACCGGGAGAACTGGGAGCTGAGGCTCCCGGCTGGGAAGTGAAACTCAAACTGCAAAGCATGAATTCAGCCTGAGGGGAAACCTGAGTTTAAGCCCTGTGCAGTGGGCATGTGGCAGTGTCCACTGCTCCGGCTGGAGACGGAGACTGCACCCTGAGGTCTGGCAGGGCAGTGGATGTGCTTCCATAAACACCATACCCATCTCCACATGGCTCCACAGAGGAATTGGATGGAAAAGCTTCCGGGGTCCACCACAACCTCACTGTGTGCCTCTGCTCCAGATGTATTCAGCTCTGTCACCAGATGCTCTGGATGATGCCCGGTCACTGCAACAACCCAGCCTGGCCGCACGGCTTCTCCCCCAGCCACAGCACTGGTGTCCCCCTGCCAGCGCTCACTGTGGAGCAGCACGGGCCCAGGTCCCCTTTGTCACTGGGGTGTATTCCCAAGGACACGTGGGAGCCTGCGGGCACGTTTTCACACTTCCCAACATGAGCTTAAGCCCCAGAGGCAAACAGGCAGGAGGGAAAGTAAGAAAACTTCGGGTCTTTGGCTGGCACAGGCTCTGTGCTATAAGCAGCCTGTGACCTACCAGGCACAAAATATTAACCATTTGTGGCCCATTTAACGATCAGCAAGTGAAAGACGGTGCTTTGGTACAAATCAGAGCTGAGTAGCACTGTCCAAACAGATTTAGAGGCACTGCTCTGGGTTACCGGTGCTTTGGCTGAGCCTGTTCCACCCCATCCCATCCCATGTCCTCCCATGTAGAGACAACAAAGTGGGATTGCTCCGGCTGGGACAGGCAGGTTGCAGCTGCTCTCTGCAAGGATAAACCCCACAAAGCTGAGCCCAAGGTAACTGAGGGAGGCCTGGGTAGCTTGAGGGAGACCTTAGCAGCTCATGTTGTGCATTGCTTTACATGAATGCAGCTTTGTGATTACACGCTACTTTGCTTAGATGGGCATTTGAAATGAACTCTTAGCATGTATTATTCATTGGATGTGAAGGCAAGATCAGAGATCTTTTGTTTTAAGGAACAGTGAAGAGCCAAACTTAAAGTCATGGCTGCTCCTGAATCCTGGGTTGTGTCCATCGGTCTGGTCAACTCTCCTTCTTTCTGCTTGGGCATATAGAGGTGACTTGATGAAGATATGCCAGGCCTTCCAGGTGAAGGCTGGGAATGCCACATGGACGTGTGTGCATTGGCCAGGCAGGGTGACACCGCCAGCCCATGGCGTTTGGGGCATTTTTGTCTCCTTAGCACTTGTGTTGCTTGCTCCAGAGCCATGTGGGGGCTCTGTCCCTTGCTGCCAGCTCTTCTGCTACACACCCCACACCAAGGGCTTGAAAAAGGTCCAGAGAAGAAATCCCCCTCACCCCAGCTTCTCTGCTCCCTAAATGGGTCAGGTTTTCAGGAGGGGGAAGGAAACACCTTGTCCAAATACCATTGTTACGGCCACCTCTAAACGCTGCGGCACATCCACACCCCATCAGCAAGAAAACTCCCTAAAATTCTGCCTTTCCTCCTAACACCCAGTGAGTCGCCATGGTCTCGGGCCAGGTGAGGAGCTCAGTGCCCGGGAAGCAGCCAGGTAACCTTTCCTAAGCCTGCATCTGCCCAGGTTGGGAGGTAAGAGTCAGGTATCCCGAAGGAGCAGTGCAGGGATGCCGCAGTGAATGTTGCTGCATTTATTTTAGGCAGCGGAGGTTCTGGCTTAAAGATCACTTGAGAGCATGCCAAAGGCCCAGAAAAGGTAACTGCTTTGGGAGGCTCAAGGTCACCCAAGCCACCAGCCTGTGCTCAGTGCCATCGTTGCCCTCCGGAGCCTTGTGCTGCTGCGGAGGTAAAAGCTGAGGCACCCTCCCCGGAGCATGCAGGCAATGCCTCAAGTGCTTGTGCCCAGGCTGTGCCAGGGGACAGCGGGCACAGACGTGCCTGGAGCCATCGGAGCCATCCCAAGTGAGGGTACAGCAGATGCTGACACACTGCTTGGCTGCGTGAAAGCAAAGCTGACTCTGCCTCCCTGGCCAGCAGAGCCGAGCAGTTTGCATTTGGATGGGCAGTCCGGAAAACCAAAGTGCTGTGGTTTTAAGTTTAGATTACATGTTTGCTTTCCAGTTTGGTTAATTAAAATCACCTAAAACTGGATGAGCAGTGTCTGGCTAGCTTGCAGGGCTTGTTTTCAATCTATTTCTTCTGAACATGGAAGCATTTGCTACCCTTTCCCTCTCTGCTTGCAGTGTGTTCATTCACCTAACTAGAAATTCTATCCATCTGAACCGGTAAAAGCAAGCATTTGGGAATGGTTTTTCCTTACATGATTTTCTCCTAGTGTTTGCCTACACCTGCCAGGGGAATTTGTCAGGATAAACTAGGTACTTTAAAATCATTCTTACACACTAGTCATAAGTGTTTCATCATCACTTTGCGAGGGAAGGGAGTAGAGGGACGCATAAGCAAATAAAAAGAAATATGAGCATGTATGAATTCACTGCTCTTTGGTGAGTTTAATCCGTTGGTTTGTCTGGATCACTCACATAAGTTGAGAGGATCTCCATGGCATCAGTGAGCTCAGCACCATACATTTCTGGACTGTTTTCCACTGTGATGCCTGCGGTCACCTGGAGTAGCGCAAACAGAGAACTTATTCCACTGAGGGAATGCCACTTAAATGTCTCGGATGTGAAGGTTTACTTTCAGGATCGAAAATGTTAAGTGTGAGCATGTGTAAGGAGGGTTTACTCTGGTCTGCAGACAAAGCTCCAAGTAGCTCAGCCAAACACATACGTGCTGCTTTCATGCAAAAGTGAGTATCATGGAATCCCAGAGTAGTTTGTGTTGGAAAGGACCTTAAAGCTCCTCCAGCTCCAACCCCTGCCACGGGCAGGGACACCCTCCACTAGACCAGCTTGCTCATACCTGTAAACCGTGCGAGAGAGGGGGCAGCCACAGCTTCTCTGGGCACCCTGTGCCAGCGCCTCAGCACCCTCACAGGGAAGAGCTTCTGCCCCAGAGCTCATCTCAATCTCCCCTCTGGCAGGTTCAAGCCATTCCCCTTGTCCTGTCCCTACAGGCCCTTGTCCAAAGCCCCTCTCCAGGTTTCCTGGAGCCCCTTTAGGCACTGGAGCTGCTCTAAGGTGTCCCCTTCAGGAGCCTTCTCTTCTCCAGCTGCCCCAGCCCAGCTCTCTCAGCCTGGCTCCAGAGCAGAGCTGCTCCAGCCCTCGCAGCAGCTCCGGGGCCTCCTCTGGACTCACTCCAACAGCCCCATGTCCCTCTTGTGCTGTTGCCCCAGAGCTGGGTCAGGGCTGCAGGGGGGGTCTCCCCAGAGAGGAACGGGGGGGAGAATCCCCTTCCTCAACCTGCTGCTCACGCTCCGGGGACGCAGCCCAGCACTCGGGTGGTGAATATCACCTTAACTCGGCAGTGCCTCTCTATGCAAATCCTAAACTGTTCTGCACTGTGTCAAATAATGACTCCAAAATTAGATCCAACAAAATGCCTTTATTTTCTTGCAGCAAGTACTTTCAGACTTCGCCTTTTCAGGGCTTTGTATCTTGGTTATTAATAGCCTTTGTTTGCCTTCTTTTGGAAAACTGAATTCATGTGGTAAAGAGGAACTTTATGTATCAACTTCTGATTCAGAAGTTGTGGTGTGAGTGCTTTTGTGAAACACAGAAGTGGAAAATGCAGGTTATATGGTAGAATATTCTTTTTGTGTGGGGTTTTTTGCAGATTATATATGATTGAGCCAGCGAAGGACAATGCCAACATTAAAGAACTCCCATTACCTGTTGATCTTGTCCCATTTTGGGCAAAATTACGCAGGCATTGATAAGGTTTGATATGAGCTGTTATGTAATAGTTGCCATACATCTAGTAAGCAGATTAGAAGAGGAAAACAACTGGGAAGTGCAATAACTGGGTTTACTAATGCTGCAGAAAAGAAAAAGATGAGCACCAATTCAGACTTGCACAGGGCAAGTGCTGCAGAATCTTCCTCAGGGCACAATCCTCTATTGACAAAGTGTGGTCAAACAGAAGAAACAAATCTTTTTTGTCTTTTAATTGCTGTGATTCTGTTTCAAAGTTGGAAGCCATCAGTCCCAGCGTGAGGAATGCAGTTGTGAAAGAAAATGGGTTTCCTGAATTTTGAGTGATTGACGAAACTCCACACACATACTGGTTCTTTTAATTTAGGGGAAAAAGGATTTTGTTTCTTTATCCCCTTACATAACACTGGATCTATTCTCCCTTGAACACACAAGTGTGTTTATCATTAATCTTAAAGGGAAACAGTTGTCCTTCAAAATCCTCTCTGAATTTTTATCTGTTTCTTTTAAGTTCGATCCCAAACGACTGGATATGAAAGGAAGATGAAAGCACAGTGTTTATTTTTTTAATTAGATTACTTTAACCTCATTTATTTATCGTTCTTTTACTGTTCCTCCCAATGGCAACAGTGAAGAAAAAACCCATTGGTTTAGAAGTGACTTCAAAACTGCAAACCATACAGTTCATACAGGAGACAGATACCTGTTGTTGGGGTTTAGCTCATGTTTATGGCTTTAATAATACTTACATTTTTCATTCTATAGCGCATTCCTTCCAAGGACTTTAAATTGTTTAGGAGCTCTTGAAAATCCCACTGAAAACCTTTGGATATATGGGAGGGGGTTTATCTCCAGGTAGCTGTCTGCCACTCAACTAGAGACACTTCTTCCAAAAGCCACTTTGGTTCCAGACTCTTTGTTTCCTCTGGGTTTGCTCCTCACCTTAGGAACCACCCCCCGTAAAGGAACAGGCATTTCTAAACTCAACTGGTGTTCAGAAAGGACCTGCTCCAACCTTTCAGATGTGCCAAGTGCCTCAAATTAATACCTAATCAGCTTGATGTAAGGAAAGGACCAGTGGAGGCAATCCCATTGTGGACAGGCAGTCTCAAGCATAAGCAAAATAGTCCACCCATAGCATTAAAAACAGAGAATTCAATGCCAATGGGGCTACTTTTCAAGATAACTTTTGGTTTTGAGTTGCCTTTGTGTTTGACTTTTAAACTTGGTGTGGGGCTCCATCTCCAGCAGGTTCACACGATGGGGAGGGTACCAAAAACACATCGTGTTGTGATTTCTGGTTGGTATCTTATTTCTCTATGAGTTAAATGGATAAACTAGGAAAAATTAACTGCGAGGCCATAATTTCATCCAAAATAAACACAGACTAAAACCACAGCAACTTAGTGGATTGCGTGGATTAGAGAGATATCCTGGTACGTAAGAGCAAAAGCAACAATTTTATTCCCCAATTTAGTAATGCTTAAAATCTGCAATCCAGGGTCACTGCATGATGTGCAAATCCCTTACAAAATCTGCCTCCCTTTTTTAAGCTTGGGATCCTTTGCTGTACAGGGGAACCCTGAAGGTTGCCCCCATATAGCTTTGTATAGGAAATCTGTGTTTGGAGAATCACTCATGTGATGGACTCATTCAGAGCATCTTTTTGCCATTCTTGCTTATACTCTTCTTTATAAGCAGCACTGTCCACTTGTCCCCTCAATTTCTGCTGCACTTTGTGCCTGGGTATATTTTGCCTTTTTTATTTTAACGTTTATATGTAAAATCTTCCCAATTTCTGCAAAACCTCCTCCTTGTTGAGTCCATAAAACATCGTGTTCCCTTTAGCAGCATTGAAAAGAAACAAGCTTTTCTCCTGAAAAAAAACCTGAAGAAATATTAAATCCATTTCAATTTTAAAATTAATTTGCTGGTGAACGTATTTTAGATCCTGGTTATATCCCTCCCTCCACCTCATGTGATACAAATCAGATCTAACTCTGCTGTACCCTTGTGCTGATACGCATCCATCTGCGAAATGAGGCACTCGCATGCCTGCCCCTTGAGGCCTCTTCTATAGGATGCACATACAGCAAATCTCTGCTGACTTCTCGTGCCTTCTCAGTAGGTTTCCACACCTTGTAGCCAAGCTGGGGATTTGCCCCAGTGTCTTTTTTAAACCCTGTGACCCAGACGTGGAGATTAAAAAGAAGAGTGATGTTATCGGATTAAACAAAGACAAGAGGCGCTCACTGTATCAGCACCCAGCACCTTACCACTCCAGACAGCAGCTCAGCATGGTAATGGCAAAAATAGTCTCTAAGAAAGAGGGGAAATGCTCAGGAAGGTGATTGCTACCCTATGCCTTGGGCTGGGCAGCAGAAACCTGCTGCTCTGGCTCGTCTGCAAAGCAGCACAGGGAGATGATATTCTGCTTTTTATAGCATCTTAGAATCCCAGACTGGTTTGGATTGGAAGGGACCTTAAAGCTCATCCAATTCCAACCCCTGCCACGGGCAGGGACACCTTCCACTAGAGCAGATTGCTCCAAACACCTGTGTCCAACCTGGCCTTGAACACTGCCAGGGATGGGGCAGCCACAGCTTCTCTGGGCACCCTGTGCCAGCGCCTCAGCACCCTCACGGGGAAGAATCTTAATACTGGGTACATATGAGATCTGGTATACCAGTCATTTGAACTACACCTACCTGTAAGCAGAGTGATTTTGGCCTTAGTTCAGTTTGGGTTAATGCCTTCATGGTGACCTTTTTAAGGGGTTAGGCTTGATTGCACTATGAATGGCGCTAGTGCCCATTGAAATCAATACAACTGCAGAAGTAAAAATACCAATAGATTAAAGCCAGACCTACAGGAAGAGGATAGTCATTTCAGGCACCATTTATATGGTTAATATTACACACATGCTTATGCTTTGTAATTTGGGCTCTAACTTGTGATTTGGGTTACGTAAGGGAGCCAGAGGAGCCAGAGGCACTAGTGCTTGCTGTACAGTGCTGCAGCTAAGGCAGCATTCCCCCAAATACACATCAGGACACAAAAGGTCTAGTTACTATCATTATTATGGTGATTCCACTTAGTTCCAGGTACTGTTTACATGCCTCTGACTTCAAAACAGCTTTGGCTGTTGGGTTTTTACCCCAAACATTTATTTTCTTTTAGACACAGACACAAACCATGTGCTTTGTGTGGCTGAATTTCCTTTTAATGACTGAGGAGCAACAGAACAAGAGGCAGCCAGAGACAGAAAATACAAGCTTTGATTCCTCTAGAGAACTTGAGCAAAATATTCCACTGCTGTCAGTGGTACAGCTGTGCTGGCAGCATCCTCAGCGCAGATGAGGCTCCAGCCACTACTTACATTTCACCAATGTGACTGCTGGTTCTTCATCTGCATCGAGGCATCCTCATGATGTGATGGTGAGAAATGGTTGGCTTCGTTCCCTAGTGGGGCCAGCGCTCATGGTCCTTCCTAAAAACCCTTAGTATTTGTGGTCCCTCGTGGAGTCTCACAAAATGCCTTCAGCAAAGGATGCCCACAAATCAAAGGTGCAGTATATAAGAAACCTGAACCAGGAGACGTAGGTGGCAGCAGGCACTACATCATCTTAGTTTAGTGGAGATATGTCATCAATTAACTGCACATATCCCATACCTGGATCTATTTATCAGTGAAAAACCTATTCACTGGCAAATCAGCTCAGATACTTAGAAACCCCCCGAGTGCACTGTTTGGCACAGGACATAGCCAGCAAGGAGGGGTGCAGCTTTGACCTCACCCAGCCAAGGAAATCAGCCTCTTTTATAGACCCCCCTTGGAGACTGCTGTGACAGAATTGAATCCCCCAGCAGCCTATGCATAGGTGCTGGGCTCTAAAGGTGCGTTGCCCAGTGACTGCCATCCTTGTATCTGGGAAAGCCTGCGAAAGCAGGGCTGTGGGGATCATTCACTCTTCTTCAATCCATCTCCACTGTTCCCAGTGCAAGGGACTTCTGCCCAAAATCTCCTACCCACAAACTCCCCCTCCCCCAGCCACTCTGCCCCCACAATCCAAACAGTATTTTGCGGTACAGAGATTCTTACTAAATCTTCTTATATGAAAATGCCTAACGAGTGTCCATGCTGCCGTATCCTTCCATTAACAGAGCTAGAGGAGATGCAGGTAGGAAAGCAAAGACGTATTTGAGGCAGATACACCTTCGTCGGCAGGAGAAAAGCACCGGCTTTCGGTGTGGTGAACCCAAGGCAGGACAAAACGCTGTCCTGCTCGTTTCTCTTGGGGACGGCCCTGGCCGTACTTTGCTCCTCAGCTACGAGCAGGGCTGGAGACAGACAGAGCAGAGCAGGGGGATCCCGATCTCCCAGGCACCTGCCAGGCCACGCTCCCAA
>NW_009928697.1:0-27604 GCF_000696875.1 Nestor notabilis
CCCCCCCCCAAAAAAAAACGGTTAATCTTGTGAACTGCCCCAGGAAAAACAAATATTTAACATTTATGATTTATCAAGTTCTCTAGAATGAGCAGCACATAGCAGAATTTAATTACCTGAGGAAGTAGCTGATGCCTACCTATTTAAAGTAATTTATAATCTGTTACCATTATCTGTGTCCATTATTGCATTAAAACAAGCCTGTTTATGATATTAAGATAATGAGAAAGGTGTCTTCCTTAACATTATTCATCTGTTCATAGCCTAGTGTCATCTAAAGGAACCAGTTTAATAACATGCCTGTCAACATCCCTGTCTAAATACTGTAAATTGTCTGTCCAGCAATACCCTTTGTTAATACTTTTGGGTCATTTCTAGCCACTTTAGCAAAATATTTCAATCATTATAGTAGCTGTATTCTCATGCTTCCCTCTAGTCAATTAAAATTGTAAAACTGGGATTTTTATTTAAGTCTTCCCTACCATTATACATTAAGTACTCTCTTCCACAGAAAGAGGTAGCTACCTATAGAGCCCCAGCCACAGAAAAAACCCGTAATAAATCAGATCGTGGAATCATAGTAAGATATAGCAGCTGAGTAGAACAGAACAGGACATGTGGAGCTGGGTGTTGCTCCTTGTCTCCTCACTGGAGAGAGTAGAGTACTTAAAAGAGGAAGGCTACATTTTTAAATTATGATGACTTTTTGTGTACTTCTTTAGAGAGGCATTTTGAAGACAGTCTTTTTGCCTCTCAGAGGCACTTCCTGGGGCCAGTACACCTCAGATGGTCAGTTGGGAAAAGCAAGCACACTGAAAAGGGACAAGACATGAACTCTGCCCAACGTAAAGGATATTCCACCTGATGTACATCAAAGACCTCAAGTCTCCACTCCTGTGCTACACACTGCACATAAAACTTACTAAATCAACCATGACACTAGAGTGGAGTTAGGAGATTCCATAAAAGATGAGTTCTACTTAAATAACTGTATCCACTGTTCTTTTAAGGATATAAAAGTATCTCCAACTCAGAAATGTACAATAGTATATTAGTATATATATTGCAATTAATTTATTTTTAACAAATATATTTACTCCTGAAAGTAGTAATAAAACATTGCTCATGCTCATATTGAGTAAAGATCTTAATGTTGAGATAGCACACAATCATAAATCACACAGTTAATTTGTTCAAAATATCAGAACATTTATTTTCTGAACACTGCATGCACAAAGCATCTAGCTACAGCAAACCAGATAGTCAACAAAATGTCAGAATCACACATTTTTGGACTGCAAATTCAATTTGCAACAAAATCAGTATTAATTTTCAGCAGCACACAGCCTAGTTTTTGTGAACAGGAACTTACATTCTTCTAGAAGTTTTGCTTTTATTCCCCCATCAGAATCAGCAGTTGAATGGACAAATGGAGATTAAAGAGAAACATTTGTTAGTTAAAAGAAAATTAGCATTTTTGAGAGGGAAAGTAAGTATCTCTGACAAGTATATTGGTCACCATTAAAAAGAAAACATTTAAAACATTTAGCACTGTAGTCCATGCAGAGATGCCTAAAATTCCAGCCACAGTTTCTATTGTGTCAGATATCACTGGATTTATCTCAAAGTTCATAATATGAGAAAATTTTCTGAAGTGTTGACTTTTTAAGGGCAACCGTGGTATATGATTTTGGCCTTGCTAGGACACAAAACACCGATCCTGAGGAGACAGCAAATCAGAATTAATGGAGTGCACTGCCCTCATGCTGCAGTCAAAATCAATCCACCCATATGACCATATGGAAGAACAAAGAGAATGCTTCGGGCTAAAATTACAAAGATGAAAGCATCTAATTCTACTCAACAGACATGCAGTCCCTTTGGTTTGAAAAATAACTAAACAAAAAAAAGAAGTAATTTTAGTTGTCACATCTTTATTGCTTAATTTTAATATTTTGCATAATTTTCTTCTCATCAGTGTTTTAGAGCAAGTCAAACTGCTTTTGGTCAGCTGCATTGTCAGTCATCCCTCACCTACTCTGAGACTCTGACAAGCATAGGAACTGCTAACTGGCACGAAACCTAAAGGTTCAACTGATCAAGTATGTTCTCACCACCAGGTCTCTGTGGTGGGTATGTAGGGAAGACGCACAGAAAATGTACATCCTTCCTTGGTGGTGCTTTTCCTAAAGCCATTCTAACCATTATTTATGAAAGCAATAACATCATTATGGATGTAATTTTGGTTAACATGGTTTTTGTCTAAAAACCCGAGTATGTGACAGTATCAAACCTAACGAAGTTATTGAACATTATGTAGGAGGGAGCAAGTTAATGAAAAGTTAACATGACACATTTAAAAGGGTTACTCATTTTTGTATATTGATGCATTTCTTGTTAATTTAACCTGAAGTGTTGCTCTATACGATAGATACTAGAGTGGTGAACAATTTACATTGGTTCCTAAACTGCAAGATGGGTTTAAAACAGTGCTTCTAGCCAGCAAAAATATTTAGGAAGAAAAATAAGTTTAGAAAATAAAACATTCATTCATCAGACTTTTAATGCCCTCTTTAAGACACAGTTTATTGCTCTAAAGGCATTCACAACACAAGTCTGATGTGATTAAGATATATTGATCTTCCTACAGAAATACAGGTCATTGGTTTGAGAGGCTTGTAAATACACACAGGGGAAAAAAAACCACCAAAGAGGCTGCAATTTATGACAATGATTATTAAATTAAAAACATGCGTTTATGGAAGGTAGGAAAGTATCAAAAACATGGGGGTAAAGAAAACCATGCAGATTAGAATCATAGGCAAATTTACTGATATATTAACCCATCAATTGAACACCAGCCCTAATGTTCTTATCTCTGGTAATTAGTTTAACAAATGAATAGTCACTGTGAGGTGAAACACGGTTCACTAAATACTGAAAATGTGATCATGCTTATCTTAAGAAGAAAAAAACCTGAAGCATGAACAATTTCATAAAATTAGTTACTAGAGCTACAAAATGCAGCAGCAACCATTGCTTCCAGCATGGTTGTGCTACCTTCAGGGTTCCCCACTAACATAGTCTTATATTAGACAAGAATTTTTAATCTTGGTATTTCCCCTCTTCTAGAAATTTCCTCACTGGTTAATGCTGGAGTTCCCAGCTCAGCACACATACTTTTACTTAAAAGTTAGGCACTTAACTCTTTTCAGGCACTGCTTAAGAAATCTAAGAGCCTAACTTACTCTTCTGGACCAAAAAGTAAGATGCTTCCAGTGTCTGAATTTCAGGTATTTGATTCTTTTACTAGATCTCATACCAGCTCCTGGAAACCTCTTATATGAAAATAAGGGTGATTACAGCAACTAGGAATTGTACTGGGGTTTTCAGCAAATAAGATCTTAATTTCACAAATAATTAGCATTTAACTGGGCTTCTCTGCCCTTCTTTGTTTCATCAAATAAAGTGTTCAACCAGGGTACACTGAAGTGAGAGTATCCATAGGAATCCTGTTAACCCTTCTAAAGTGAACAATGTAAGTCATTTTACATACACGGTTTGGGGTTTTTTTTTAATTGTTTAATAAATTAGTATCATTATTCATAATCATAATATCCTGATTGAAGTGAGCAAACACACTCCACATTCAGCTCCATGTTGGAGTGATCTTCATTGTCCTATGCAGAAATTATTGAACTAATCTTCCATTATTCTGCACTTATTTAGCAGGTTAATACTTACAGTCAAGAGGTACGTCCAATGCAGAAATCATTTGGCACAGAAAGAGGACCAAGGAAGCTTTGCTTGCAGATATACTCTTCCTTTTCATCATGCTTTTAGGCTGTATTGAGTAAATCACACTTGAAGAATGAAGTTCAACATCAGACTAGGTAGCTTGGAATAGTTATGTGAATATAAACAAGAAACCTGGCAAATAAAGTAGAAGAATAATATGTAGATACTATGGAGAGTTGAACAATCACATCTTAATAATACTATGAAACACCAGCAGTCTACATACTATATCCAGAGATAATTGTTACACACCATATGGTCTAACAAAAGCCAAGCAGAGATCCAGAAGTTCTCAGGACATCTAGATCATAACACTTTCCTAAGGAAGCTGGTGAACAACTCTCATAACCTCATTGCATGGAAATACAAATGCCTCTCCAAAGAAGTACAAAGCATCAAATATAAAGCACAAAGCACCAAGTATAAAGTCCAACTAGTTGAAGAAAGAGTATATACTAAATGTAATAGTCCTCTGAAGTAGATTTATGGGATTAAAGCTCTGAATCCTCACCTAGTCTTTCTTTCAAACACCCTGCACAATTCTTGGAAAGAGCTATTTTAGGCACCTATTCCAACGAAAACATGTCTGGCTACAAATTTGCCAAGTAAACCACAGGATCTTCAGCCCACTCTGGAACTTTCTAACAGACAGCTGTAGAGTGAATACAGAAGACTTTATGGATTGCCACACTGAGGTGCTGACTTACGAACTGTATAGTAACTATGCTCCCATTCCTGGATTTCTGATTCCACCCAAAATACATAACATCAAAATACTTTGTCATTTCTAGCCTGAACCAAAATCTAATTAACTGGCAGCTCACTACAAACTCTTCTCCTTTTCCTGTGTGAAGGGGTGGCATAAATGAAACTTAAATCTGCTTTGAAATGTGCTAGATTTTCTGCTTCAAACAAGCATGAGAGATCACATAGCCAGGGCAGAATTATTCTGTCTCCCTCCTTATTCTTACTGTATTCAGGACCAAGCTCTAACTTAGAAGAATGTTGAAGGAGTAAAAACTAGCTGCCTGCAAGCCCTATCATCATCACCAGTTACCTACAAAGAGCTATAAGAATACAGCCTTAGAAATCCAAACAGCACTTATACAATGCACTCTCAGTAAATGGACATCAGCTGAGGAAGCTCCCAAATGCCAGACTCATCAGAAAGTTCACAGTAATCAGCCTTAATTTACCTTGAAGAGAGAATTTCCTCAGCTATCGCTGCAGATGTGCTAACAAGACTTGCAAAGAAGCAGCTGTCTTACAAATGTTAAATAAATAGTTATTTGTGCTTCCTGAAGTTATTTAATCAGTCTATGCTTGGAACTTCCCGCAATCTTTCAGTTACAGAATAAATTATGTTTCTTAATTGCTCCTGTAAATGGTCTTTTTCTGAACAGAGACTGAACAGATACTGGAATTGGAAACCAGAGGTTTCTGAACAGCAACTGGAATTGGAAACCAGAACTGAGGTGTAGGTAAAGCTCAACATCTCATTCTAACATAGTGCATGAAACTCCCCGATTCTTACTGTTACTATCTATAATATGTTCATTTCAAAACCAAAACAACCCAGCAGGTTAAACTGCTAGAGATGTACTGCTTCTTGCACTGCTCTTGGACGGGGGCATTACATGAGAAGGCAAATTGCTTGTTCACATTCAAAACTATCTACAGTGCTGCACACCATAATGAAACAACTGAGAATTTGTTATGGCAGATTAGAAAGATTACAAAACTCATCAGAAGAGAGAACACCTGATTTCTAGCTTTTGCATAATTATTTATCCAAACTGGAACTGCAGAAGCAGGCAAGGTTGCAAGCCTAACTCCAAAATACCTGAAAAGTGGTTTAGGCATACAACACAGAAGCATGCCAAGAATTCAGGCTTTCCTAGAAGAATAAGCTGAACTTTCCTATATTTTAAATGAGTGCCATAAAGCCCTAGGGGTTTACCTGGGAAAGGGGAGAAGTGTTCCTTCCGTCCCACTTTTGGCATATAGAGTTTCCTATGCTCCCACTGCAGTAACAGGAAGGAGAAAGGCTTCTCTTGAGAATGCCTGAGAGCACTCCAGCGTGTTTCCTGCAGTGAAGTGCTCTCCAGAAGAGCTGATTTTATTCCATCGACTACAGCTGTCTGCTCTTTTCCAGTTAAACCAGGTTCTCACACACTGTTCTCCTGATCTTTATGTCATCTCCTCATTACAGCACCACTGCAATTAACAAGGTGCCTTCTCTGTACAATGTGTTTGACCCAGGATTTACAGGATATTCTTTGAAGTATTCTACAAGTGAACCTTGACTTTTATTGTTTTTTCTCCAAGGAAAATTTCAGTTCTCCTCATGAAACTCAATAAAAACCTGTTATCCGCTTTATTGTCCTGTTCTTTCACCATGTAAAATGAGTATTGCAGTGATTTGAGGGTACTTTAAAATTAAATTGCATTCCCTTTGAACAAGTACAAATGAATAAGCAAGCAGTGGTGAGTCAGGCATGTGCAATTAAAATTATTGTGAAAGTAATACCCTTGAGAAAATGCCTTACATTGTCTATCTCTGCTACTGCAACGTTCCAGTAGAGTATCTATTGAGTCTACTGCTGGGATGTTTGGATACAATATAGGAATTCAACAGGCAACATGAATTACAAAGCTGAGCTTGCACACTTTGTCATTCTTCAGAGAGGCAACGTGCCCAAATGGTTTGTGATAGAACATATTTAACAGAAAATTATTTTAGGTTTGTCAGCACAACTGGGTGCTCTTGTTGAATATATTCAAGATTATATCTGACATAATTTAGTATGAATACAACAGCTGCTGAGTAGAACTAAACATTGCTTTGACATAATATTATCTGCTACAAAATAAGGCCAGGCCTCTAAGTGCAGATCAATGTAAAAACTTCAATTTCCAAACTTGAAATACGTATAGAGCCGATTGCCTTTTCCTCCAGATAATTTATTTAAGATCTCTTGTAACTCAGACATTTTGTCCTAGCCTTTTCACAGGAAAATACATGTATTTAGACAGCTCATTCAGAACTCTACTCACTGATTTGTACAAATAAGATTCTCTGTACCTCTCATGTGCATAACAAAATATCACTTGTTATATCTTCTGTGCTTCTTGCTGAGATGTTGATTGTAACTACATGGACTAAAGGTTGAAGTTCTGGTATAGCAAAGAGGAGTAAATTAGATGTAAATTGTCCAATGAATGATCTACAGCATTATCTTATCAAACTTGTAATTTTAACAAATATTAAAATATTAAAATCAGGCTGATGTCAATCATTTGTTTTACAAGACCAACTTTCCATAAAACTATGTTGAGTAAGAATTAATTTTATTCATGGCCTTTAATTCCCTATCAGCTGAATCCCCAGTCAGTTTTTTCCATATGTTCACTGCGATTTATATCAGGCTACATTTACCCTGCTCAATCTGCTTGTCTGAATCTGAATCTGGGCACACCACCAGCTTTCTTCCAGTCTTAAGGAACATATTAAAAATTAAAACCTGTGAACCAGAAATCTCACCCATAGGCTTCTCTAGAACTCACAGGTAGACCCACTGCACCTAGACCTACTCGCTAAACATCTGTATCTTCAACACCCATTATTTAATATCTGTTAATGGTTACTATGACTAAAAAAGCTGTCCATCCAAACACGATGTATCATACTTTTTCTTCAAATTCATCGTATTACTTGCAATAATAAACGAACAGCAAGAGATGAAAATGACTGTGAAGTAGCTCACAGAACAGTGCTAATCCTGTTTCTGTTCTTGAGACTTAGTCCATAAAAATAAACCAAGTATTTGTCTGCTTGTCTCCTCAACAGCAACAGCCAACACATCTGCCATGAGAACAGACGCTCTTTCAGACGAGTGTCAGTATTGACTGTGCATCTGCAGAGCCCCAGCACAATGAGATCCAATCATTTCCAGCGTAACTTCAGTATGAACGACAGAGCCGGCAATGTAAACCAGCTTCATTATCTACCCATTCTGCATCTCTACTGAACTGCACTTGTACCGGGTCATCTGTCACCCACTCAGCTGATGCAGCCTTGCACGAGGTTGACTCCTCTGGTCCAACCAGGACTGAGCAGGGTCCTACAACACCATGAATGCTCAAGGTCTACCTAAGCACAGTCAGCACTACATCAGTGCTTCAACAGTGTTTTATTAGGGCAGGTGGAGGTCTAAATGAAGACATGTCTGTTCAGGTATTCTCCAAGACATCCTCCCTCCAGCAGCCACTTGCTCATTTAATGTGAGACAGGAGGAAATGCCTGGGTTCCAGGTCACTTTGAGCTTTTCCACAGTGATAAAGCATACACAATCTGGATCTTGTCTTGTTCATTTGAATTTTTTGTTTGTTCTGGATTTTTTTTAATTTCTTCTCTCAGAATATTTTTCCCTTTTATTTTTGTGAGTCTTTAGTGTTGTTCTTCCCTGAACACTATAAAATTATATAGCTGCTAAATGCAGCTCATTGGTAAATCACTGTGAACACTTGGATACATCTAAATAATCAAAGATATACGTCCTTAAAAAATCCACTCAGCAAAGCCTTATTTCAAGTGCCTACTCTAGAAGTACAAGTGCCATATCCTAGGAGCACCCAAAAATGCAGGATAAAAAAATCCAACTAAGGACCAATATCAAATGTCTAATTAAAGGCTGCAGGTAAGCCTGTAAACTCAGTCATGATGCACAGACTCAAATCTTCTCTTGAGAGCAGATACACAGAGTTATTTTTAAAAGACTGAGGCAGGGCTGATCTGTCCTTTAACAGTTGTTTTACAGGTCCCTGAGGACCTATACTGAATTTGGCCTTCTTGAGGATTTAAACAGAAGAGCACTTACTTTCTAGGTCCTGCTCAGATTAAATTATAAACTGCTTTAACAGGGTGATTACATACATGGCAGAGCAAAGCTGTGGATAGCCCTCAAACAGGGAAGTCAGCCTAGTAAGCGCAGCAAATTCAGATGCCTCCAGAGTCAAATGAGTAGCTGAACAGCAAGATGTCGAGTTCTTGACTGGATTCAAACTCTTTCACCTTTTTTTACCTCTTCACTTACAGTAGAAGGTAGAATCGAGCATAAAACAATAGCTTAGTGCCATTTCAGTAGTCCTTTAAAGTCATTAGAGCCTGAACAAATATGCTTCATCTCTTATGCATGTATGGACATTTTGCTGTCTTTCAAAGACCTGATTGAAGTGCTTGAGTGCAACTTTGCAAATCTGCTGAAGACTATGGCTTTACATAGCAGAAAGTAAAAACATAACTTGCATACATTTAGAGAGATACAGTTTGGCTTGAAGTGAATCACTAAATATGGTCAAAGAGAGTAAATAATTCAGTTTGATTATTAAATTTCTCAACAAGTTCGAAGTCATTCAGAGTGAGTGAGAAAAAACAAATTAAGAAAACATTTTTACAGCACCTGAGTATTAAAATCAGATACTCACACAATCCTATGATTAGGATAACTCTTTAGGCTATGCTTTGACATTTTCAGAAGCATGCAAATGATCTACTCAGTCCACTTTCAGAACATCTAATTCAGAATGAACTTCAACAAGACAAAGGTTTTCAAGTAGCCCACCTCCTTCTCTCTGAAAGGTTTTGCAATATATAGTACTTATGAGATAAATATCTATGAATCATCAGACTGCTATGACAGCCATAACTAACTGTGCAAACAGAACCAGAAGGAAAACTGCAGGGTGGGCAGAAGGAAAATGCACCATCATCCTGAGTGAAGACTCCCAGTTTAGTGACTACAGTTAGCTCCTTGTAAATATGCAAAAGGGATGCTCAGCTGAAATGCTCCCTGAAATGCTAATTTCTTCACCCAAGAGATATGATGAAAGGGATTTTTTTCCTTTCTTTTCCTTGTATTTATTTTTATAACCCAGCAGAATTCAGAGCAGGGGCTTCAGAAAGCTGGCTTAGGAGAAGGTAATGCATTCTGTATTATGCCGGTTAATTACCTTCTTTGCATCCCTGCAGCTAACCCTGCTATCTGTCCAGAAGTATTCCTGCAACCCTGGAGATATTGTTGTGAAAAGCATACTGTGCAAAAGAGAAGAATCTGATTCAAAGACAGGGAAACTCCTCCCTTTGGGAAGTAGAGCAGAAACCACTAACATTAGCATGAAATGCCAGAATAGTTATACTAGGGAGGAGGTCACTCAGAATAGGGACAGTGCCAGAAACTGAGGACTACGGCATTCTGTCAGATATAAAACCCTAACAAGTACATGAACAAAGGAGGGTAAACAGTGCTGAGGGAACAAACTGTACAAACTCCAGCTAGCTGCCTTGGTAGACATTTTGGAGATGGGGGCTGGGGACTGGCCACCTATGTGTAACATCTATTTAACAGGCAGAAGTTAGCATGTTTGCTGGCTACATTTTAATTAATTTTGTTAAAGGAGTTCCAATTACATCTGTTAGCTTGCAATCTCTGCCCACGATTAAAAACTGAAATTAACCAAAAGCTCAGATACAAACACTTCTATGCCTTAGAAATACCCCTGCCCTTCTCTCTAAAAGTGCTTGACAATCTTCACAATGATTATAGCTGTGCAAATCAGATGTGCCCCTGTTTTAAACAACACTAATTCATGCTGCTACTGTTCCAAACAGAATGATGTGAGACTTAAGCAAATGAACCAGCTCCTTAAAATATGTTTGCAGATATGACTGGTGTTGTGCTCTGTTTCATAACCATGTCACCATGCTCAGGTGTGTTACTAAGGATCATATGTGCAGGGATGACTACTGCCCTAACAATGGCTAGAAAGAACTTGCCAATTTTGAGGTGTTCTGATTTTATCACTTCTTTATATAAGCATCTCTACCACTCACTCACAAATAATTCATAACAACACACAAAGTGCTAACTAGCTTCGTCACCTTCATAAAACCTGCCTGCTACAGCTGGCCACCTCATCTCTATAGACAAAGGAGGGAAGGCTGAGTCCTTTTTTCCCCTTGCATTTGCTTGGTTTTTGTTTGTTTGGTGGGTCTTTTTGTGGGTTGTTTTGGTTTGTTTTTTGAGTGGGGAACGGTTTGTTTTCGGTTGTTTGTTGTTTTGTTTTGTTTTTTTTTTTTTTAATGTGAACATGTAGAGCTTCCAGGTTCCTGAATATATAAGCTCTTATGGACATTGTGGAAGCTCTAAGTGGGAATATACAACAGGGCAAGGCCTGACAGGACATGCATTGCATCTCTGCAACACCACGCTGCAAACAATGACCCAACCACACTGCCTGTTGCCATCATTAGGAGCCAGCTTACTCGGCTGGCACTTGAGAAAACAAAGGAGACTTGGTATCTGCCCTCGAGAGCTCACACAGGGAGCCCACCATCACAACACGGATAAATTCCACCCAGGCTTCTCCTATTTTCCATGAGTAGGGCACAGAGCAGTCTGGATGTACCATCTTCTGCCTACAAATATGCACAATAATGCCAGTCCTCCATTAGGTGGCAGATTGATGCTGGGAGAGGATGAGGCAGGTGCTTCTCTGAACTTGGAGTTGAGGAGAGGAGAGGGTGAAGGAGTGGGACAGGCAATTATTGAAGCAAAACACTGCGACGGGATTGAGAAGACACCAGATAAATAATAGCTTTTGGGGTTTGTTAGAGGGAGAGGAAAGACAAGAAGGAAAGAAAGTGGGCACATATTTAAACACATTAAGGTTGGAATTATATGTTAAAATTTCATATACATAAAAGAAAGAGAGAAATTAAAAGTATTCAACATGATATTAACATGAAAAGAAAGAAAAATTATTTTACAGCAGTGTTGAAAGCCACAATCTGGAAGATGATGGGGAAAAAAATAAACCCTGCACCAGCCTACTGGTTTGCACATGAATATTTGCAACAGCTCTGCCCCTTCTACACTGAATTCACAGTAACAGATTATTTCAGCACAGGTTTCACCTTTAAAAAAGGGCTACAAAAGCATTACAGATATTTCACAGGAAGGAACAAGGAAAAGATAAAAACCCCAATGTTGCAGTAATTAGGGAATATTCAAAGGCACTAAGGCCTGAAGGTTCCAGGCACACTGTGGGTCCACTGCAGATCCATCACAAGGCAAACTCCAGAAAATCTGAATATACAGATTTCAGCACAGACTGCTGTAACTGCCACCTCCCTGACCTCTCACTCTGAAGGACGAATCATGGGCATCCTCCTCCTCATACAGCTTTTACTTTAGTCAATTCTATCATCAGCTGGACATAAAAGCCTTATCAAAACATGAGCCAGTGGGGAAGAAGATGGGCCTCGCTGAACAGAGAGCTTTGGCTGGAACTCAGAAAAAAAGCAGACTTTATGACTTTTGGAAGAAGGGGCAGGCCATTCAGAAGGACCACAAGGATATGATGAGGTTATACATGGAGAAAATTAAAAGGGCCAAAGCCCATCTAGAACTTAATCTGGCTACTGCTGTAAAAGACAATAAAAAAATGTTTCTATAAATACTTGAGCAACAAAACAAGGGCTGAGGAGAATCTCCATCCTCTATTGGATGTGGTAGAAAACATAGTGACAAAGGCTGGGGAAAAGGCTGATGTACTTATTGCCACCTTTGCCTCAGTCTTTAATAATAAGACCAGTTGCTCTCCAGGTACCCAGCCCTCTGAGCTGGAAGACAGGGACAGTGAGCAGAATGAAGCCCCCATAGTCCAAGGGGAAATGGTTAACAACTTGCTACACTATCGAGTCACGCAGAAGTCTATGGGTCCTGGTGGGATCTACCTAAGGTTACTGAAGGAACTGATAGAAGTGCTCACTGAACCACTTTTCATCATTTACCAGCAGTCCTGGCTAACCAGAGAGGTCCCAGTGACTCGAAATTAGCAAATGTGACCCCTTCTACAAGAAGGGCTGGAAGGAGGATTCAGAGAACTACAGGCCTGTCACTCTGACCTCGGTGCTGGAAAAGGTTATGGAACAGCTCATCCTGAGTGCCATAATGTACCGGACAACCAGGTGATCAGTCCCAGTCAGCATGGGTTTATGAACAGCAGGTCCTGCTTGACTGACCTGATCTCCTTCCAAGACGACCTGCTTAGCGGATGAGAGAAAGGCTGCGGATGTTGTTTACCTAGACTTCAGTAAAGCCTTTGACACCTTTTCCCACGGCATTCTCCTGGAGAAACTGACTGCTTATAGCTCGCATGGGCATACTCTTCACTGGGTGAAAAACTGGCTGGACGACCAGGACCAAAGAGTGGTAGTGAATGGAGTTAAATCCACTTGATGGCTGGTCACAAGTGGTGTTCCCAAGGATTCAGTACTGGGGCCAGTTCTGTTTAATCTCTTTATCAATGATCCAGACAAGGCAATTGAATGCACTCTCAGTAAGTCTGAGATCACACCAATTTGGGCAGAGTGTTGACCTACTGAGGGAAGGAAGGCTCTTCAGAGGGATCTGTACAGGCTGGATCTGAGGCCAACTGTATAAGGTTCAACAAGACAAAGAGCCAGGTCCTGCAGTTAGGTCACAGCAACCCCATGCAATGCTACAGGCCTGGGGAAGAGCAGCTGGAAAGCTGCTTGGTGGAAAAGGACCTGGGCGAGCTTGTCCCTGGGTGACTAAGAAGACAGCAGCAACCTGGCATGTATCAGAAAGTGTGGGCAGGGAAGTGCTCATCCCTCTGTACTCAGCACTGGTGAGGCCACACCTTGAATCCTGTGTTCAGTTCTGGGCCCCTCACTACAAGGAAGATGTTGAGCATATTCAAACAAGGGCAGTGATGCTGGTGAAAGGTCTATAGCACAACTCCTGTGAGGAGCAGCTGAGGGAACTGGAGCTGTTTAGCCTAAGGAAAAGGAGGCTGAGGGGATACCTTATCGCTCGCTACAACTACCTGAAAGGAGGTTGTAGCGAGGTGAGTGTTGGTCTCTTCTCCCAAGTGACAAGTGAGAGGATGAGAGGAAATGGCCTCAGGGGAGGTTTAGATTGGATATTAGGAAAAATCTTTTCACTGAAAGGGTTGCCAAGCCTTGAAATAAGCTGCTGAGGGAAGTGCTGGAGTCACCATCCCTGCAGGTATTCAAAAGATGTGTAGATGTGGCACTTAGGGACATGGTTTAGTGATGGACTTGGCAGTGCTACAATACTGGTTGGAACTGATGATCTTAGAGTCTTTTCCAACCTAAAAGATTCTATGATTATATAAAAGTGAGCATTTTTTAGTTTAGAGCAGGAATAGTGCCTTGGATGAAACCACTGGAAGATAGGAGATTCTGGATGAACCAGCATTGTACCTATCATTACTTCCCCCTGTAGTCTACTGTTAACCACAACTACCACATTCATTCCATTTATTAGTATATTTTCCTTCTTGTTTTAATTTAACTGGCTATGTGATTTTAGTCAGTTTTACTGACATGGACTATTAAACCTCATCTGTCTAAATACACAAATAGATAGACCCCATGTTATGTTATTTTAGTGAGACAGCTTCAAATAACAGATACAATGTACCAAAATCCATATTTTTAGAATTAATCCCTCATTTTGCCGGCGTATTCAACCAAATCTGCCACTGGTTTCATCTGAACTTGACTTGATTAAAACTCTTAAGATTTGTTCTATAATCTGTATTGCAGCTGAATCTGTTCTATAATCTGTATTGCAGCTGATTCTGTTAAATCTCTGTTCCCCAGTCATTTCCCTGTATCTTCATTATCAAAGAGACAAAAAAAAAAAAAAAAAGTAATTCAAGAATATAAATGAAGAGCCTATTTTTACATTTATCCAAATGTGGAAAATTTTTCTGCTATTATGATGTTAAAGGATTAATATGGCTTTTTAATTGAATGTATTTTTTAATGTATCAAAAATAAAACCCTGCAGCTTAATTTCCAAATAAATCTTGCACTTCTAATAGAGTTTTAAAACACCATTATCAAACTGAAACTTTCTAAATGATATGTGCTAACCTACATACCCATGCTTTTGCCCTTTCATGTGAATTGTATTTTATATATTAAGAATATTTTCAATTTTCCAGTTATAAGAATCAGAGAAGGCACCACTAAAATAACATAATTCTAGGTGCAATTCAAATATGCTGCAATAGGACAAAGCCAGTAACTAGAGCCTGAATGAGCTTTTTTATACAAATCATTAATTCAAACCTTAAGGGTAAAATAAGCTCATTTATTCATCAAGGAGCTAATCCAGTTTGTTCCCTAACTAGGAAATAGCTTTCCCTGCATTTTTTTGTACGTGTATGCTATTCATTAATGACACACCAAAAAAATCTTACCCAGGACTTCATATCTATTATGTAAGTAAACATTACACTTTGATGTAAGAATTTACATTGTTCACAGATTCATTTGAATTTCACATTCACATTACCACCAAGGAGATAAAAGAAACTTCTTTTATACTATCATGTTTACAACTGTTTTCTTCGGCTTGTTACAACTAATTTATCCTTTAAATCAAGATCTCAAATGCAAACTGCACACATTGTAAGAATAGTAATTTTTCTTTTTTTTTTTTTTTTTTTTTTTTGCAGTTTGAATTAAACTCAGTGTAGTTCTGCACAGTTGCACCAGTGGAGGAAGAAAAACATCTTCTCATTCAATGTACTCTTTGAAACTCTGTTTTCTCATTATATGAATACTATTCTAAGCACATAGAATATTCTCCCACAAAATTAATACTAAATATTGAAATAAAAAAAAAAATTCTTCAAGGTAAAATTAAAAATAGCATTGATAAAGGGAAACATATTACAAAATCCCAAACATAAAAACTTTCTGAAATTCTGGTGATAGTGCTGCAAAAGAACTTTACTACATAACTTGTAATCCAGACTGTATGTTGGTAAATAGCAACTGATAAGTATATTATTTTATCCACACTAGAGAATGACTACATTTAACCATTCAAAAATAAAATCAACTTATTAATATATATATACATAAGGCTTGTATCACATAATGAGGTATCCAAAGAAACATTTACTTTTTATGATAATACATCATAAGGCACACATTAACAAGGCAGTATGGCTTTACTCCACAACTGAACTCTTACTGTCATGAAAAAACCACTTTTTTATAATTATGCATCCATTTCATTTCCAAAGTACCTTTTTTCTTTTTCTTAGACCAGGTTATTTGCTAAATTTCTAAACATACACATAAAATGAAAAACAAATTTCTCTCCAATAATATGGGTACACTCAGCCATAATTTCTCACAGCATTATTTCAAATTATTTCAGGAAATTCTGCCAGTTCTAATTTTTGTACAGTTGTAACATCTAATATGTACTTTTCTATGCAAATGAAGTACAAAATACGAGCATTTCAGAAGGAAAAACTTCAAGAAACTATAAAAATTCAGGCAAGACATTTAAAAAGTTAAAATAAATAATATTCCTAATTAGCTTTGATTACTTCAAACACTTGCATATGCTTTATAGTTTTTATAAATTATCTTTCTCTGAGGCAACTTTCAGTCAATCCAGTTATAGTTAGAATAACAGTGTATCAAGGCAACTTGTCAGTCAGACCTGTCTCCTTTGCACATCTTGAAATATTGATCCTTCAAAGAAAATACAAAGGACTGCTCACTGGACTCTCAAGCAATACCTGCAGGTGATACAGCTGTATTAGCATAATACTGCTCTGGATTTCAACACAAAAAGAACACAAAATTGCTATAAATCAACATTCAAAATTGCTATAAATAAATATTAAAGGCTAAAATGATTTTCTTAGCCATGCTAATTTAAATTGAGATAATGCTGTTTTCCAAGGATTTTTAATTTTACATTAAATTGCCTTACTGCTTATACACCAGAGAAACCATAATATAACTAAGATCAGAAAGTACTGTTTAATCTTTAATATTAAATTAAATTTTGCTGGTTTTTCAATTTATCCAGAGACTTAGCACCACTTTAAACTGTGCTTTGTTGTATTCATTTTAATCAAACGTTATTTTAATTGGGTCTGCAAGGACATGTAGAAACTACTCCACCATTAGGAAGAAACTAATTTTTGATCTCCTGTTCTTACATCTCTGAAACCAGCCTGTTTTTTAGTCTCACCTTTAACTTCTCTTCAGGCATTACTCCCTAGGGTTCCACAGCTTCAATTCCCAATTCAGATTTGCTTAGCAGAATAATGTATCTCAAAGCAGTATTTCTGGAAAGCAAGACTTGTGGAAATGGGAATGTCTTACCTAATTTTCCATGAGGTGTATGGGAAGAAGCCGAAGCCTAAAGTAGGGCTCCCAGGAAATGCCTCTACCGGGCACATGGAGAGAGCAAAAGAAAAAGGCAGCTCTACCCAGCAGGTCAGTTTCATGATGTTCATTCATAATGTTGCCACTGTGTGTGTATACTAGAAAAGTGGAGTGCCTCCTCACAAAAAGGAGCAAGAAATCAGGGCAGGACCTCAGACAACCAGTTGTCACTTTACTACATCTCCCCCTCCCGCACTCTGGTCTCTCCTAAGCATCCTTCCTTCTTAAAGACAGATAGAGGCTGCTTTTTATTCCTTCCTAAAAAACTGTAAGCTAGCCAGGCAACTCCAGACTGGTGAAAAAGCTGTTCTTCATACTGCTGAGAAAGTAGCTATCTATGAAGGAGGGTGATGGGCAATAAAGTCCATCAAGGAAAAAAATCTCAGTCAGACTTTGTATTCAAAGAACAATCTACCTCATGCTGAAGTAAAAGCTTTGAGATACGGCTTTTCTTACTGTCAGAACAATAAAACGCTAAGTTAATAATAGCTTCTCATGGAGGACAGTTACAACAGCTGAGATTGGCTGATATCACCAGGTAGCAGCCCTGCTTCCTTTCTTCCTTAGGACATGACTCAAACTGCTTCACTGCAAATATTTGGCAAAGTAATTCAACATTTTCTGGCCCAAACTACAAGTTAAATCCATAACTCTACTCCCCAACTAAATTGGGCTCAATTTGCTTAGACAAGTGAAAGTAACAGTTTCACTCCTCATCAGAGTAAAATTTAAAGTAGTAAATCAACTTTCACTCTAAGTTCATGAAAAGAATGTTTTTCATATCAAGATAGATATTAAACTTCCCAAGGATGAGGGTTTTTGTTGTTTGGGGGTTTGTTTTGGGGTTTTTTGTGGGTTTGTTTTTGGTTTTTTATCATTCAAGATCCTCGAGCAAACATTCTGCACTACATTTTAGATGAAATTAGACCAAGTTCATGAAAAGGCTTATGTCACATTAGTTGCCTGTACAGCACTCCTGAGACAACAGCAACCAAGAAAACCCTTACAAGCTTCCTTTTCCAGAAGGAAAAAAGCAGAAAATAGGCATCAACACATTTAGGGCTTGTCAGTAGGGCAGAGAAATACTTTTCCTATAACCCTGAATGGCAGAAAAGGGAGAGTCTATGTCTCCTTTAAAATTTTTGTTTTTCTTGCATTTGAACCAAGAGCGGAACACAAAAGCAACCAACATTTTTGCACTCATCAGTTTGAACTGTTACCGGTTTTCACAGTGCATTATAGGGATCTCTGCATTCACACTCATGTCTCATTTTTGACTTCGTATTTCATTCCGTAACAGGAGCTGGTTGCCGTAAAAAGGATTCACCTGGAAACAACCCCCACGAAATGATGGAGAAGGTAAAGATGAAGACAGACCTTTTACTCGCTCTTCTTTCATCTTGATAGTGTGTTCCCAGCATTAGGCTGGGTCCAACAAATTACACGTATTTTCACATATAATGCTTGCTGCTGGGCAGTTGCCAGGTAAGATAACAACATTTCTGCTTAATTAAACTGCATTCTTTTCTTCCACAATGGCTGACAATCAGCTATTTTTAACATTGCAAGATTTATTCACATCAGCATATGCTGGGAAAAGTGTGATATACCTTTTGTTTAATATTAAAACCCAGAATTTCCAGACATAAAGCCAACAGTTGGCATGACTGAGACGCTTTGAACTTCACACATATGCTTTCTCACATGTTTAATCAGAGAAAGTTTACCTAAGTCACTGCACTGGTTTAGCAAAGATACTGAATGTCATGGGAAAACCAGAAAGGGGAAGGATAGATTTAAAAAGATTTTAAAAGGACAGAAGTATATTTAAAATATTGTTTTATACAAAATGAACCATTTCTAACAGATATGGGTCAAGGAACCTGCACCAAAAAATTTAACCATTGAAATCTGAGAAAAATACAATTAAACCTGAACTAACTTGAATGCCTGGTAGAAATCAAGTTAGTCATACAACTGCCTTTGCTGCTACAGAAAGTATTAAGGGCTAGGTTAGATCAGTAGTTTTGTCTTTTTGCCAGGAATCACCATAGTCTCTTGATCATCAAAGTACTTTATTAGTGGGTATATTTCAGTCCTTAATCTTCCATGTATCCCAAACAACTGCAGGTATGAAAAAAGGAGGTTTATGGAGACTAGAATAACCACTTTTCTTCTTTATTTTGGTGGGTAAAGTCACAGAATTATACAGCTAACTAATTTCCATAAATTAAAATAGAACCTGGCTGAGGTGAGGGGTCCCTTGAGTTCTCTCCAACATTGCTTCTCGCTTGAATTAAGAAGTTGGTATTTTATTTAGGGATGGATTTTCACACTAGGCTTGTTCTGATTTAATGACAAATAGCTATCAAGAAGATACAGAGAAGTCCTGAGCTCTTTTCTTCCTCACTGTAAGTTCCTGCCCTCTCTCTTTGCATTTAAGAACTCTAGTATCCTCAGTGAGCTACATCAGTTCATTGATCCAAAAGAAAACAGACTTACGCAAGAAAAGATTAGGTTCTAACATGACAGAGATTTCCCAAAAAGAACTACTTCTTTTGGATGTCAGCATGAAACTAAAAGAAATAAAACATCATGTGAAAATGTAACCGCAGCCCAGGTCTTCATGGATCTGAGCTGGGTGAATGCCATACTGAAATATTCCCATTGCTGTCCCATGCTACTGCAGCACTGGTGAGGAATACTCTGCAAGGCCAAGGAAAATTACTTCAGAGCAGAGCCAAACACCTGAAAAGAGGTATTCATGCACAGCTGGTTTTCTTAAAAATATTAAAAAAAAAAAAAAAAAAAAAGCAGAGGAAGATCCTGGTGTCTCTGACTCCATTTGACGCAGAATCGAAAGTCAGTGACATCCATCATGATTTTTCATGTCTCTACAAAGTCCATAAAAGTTAAAATACATTCTCTAAAGGCAATCTCCCAAATACAGACTCTTCTTTCACTGACACATTTCACAAAATGACAGATGCATTCTTAAATTTCATTGTACACTTCCATTAAACAAATGGCATCAACATTTCATGTTTACTACCTTTATGATTCAAAACATGTCCTTGTATTTTTTCGTAACGATTTGCAGCATTGTTCCTAGTGTAGTCTGTTAAGGTATGTGTTTTTTTAATTCTGAATAGAAGCACTATATTCTGCAAACTCCGTAAGTCATGTAAAAAGGAATGTCAAACCTCTATCATATTTCCCTGAGTTTTATAACCACCAACCTTTTACACTAATTTATTCACAGAAGACTTGATTTAATGTGAATAAAATAGTTCAAAAAAGTGTGGGCAACTACCACACATCAATGTGTACAATCTCCTGCAAAACAATTTTAACATAGTACCATCTTTCACATGTATTTACCAGGATGCACTTTATAAATAGTGTAAATTCTACATTTGAAGGCTTCTATTTCTAAACATAGGAAAACCAGTTGTACACGTAAGTGATATAATTACTTAAATTAAATAATTAGCGATATACACACACACATACACATATGAAAACAATATTTAGTCTGCTCTGTGACAAATTAGAACTGTAATTCTCAATTTAATCAGAACCTGTTGCTTTGATGAGTAGTCTCCTTCAAAAAAAGCAGCACCCTGACTGCGCAGTTCCTGTGCTCACTTGCATCTCAAACACATCTGGCACTACAGAGCTTTTCCGTTTGCACACCAGTTTGCAAATGATACACAAATCATTAAGTTATCTAAAAGTCAAAGCAGCTATTCAAAAGGAAACTGAAAAGTCATATTTAAGGTATTTATGGAAAAGAGGTGCAGTCAAAAGCAGATACTTGATAAGAGTATTTGTTAGGCTATTATAATACCCTGGAATATGACACAGAGGGAGAATTTCCAGCAAAACTCATAAAGCTATATCAGAATTTTAAAGCTGCTTTTGCTAAATCATAGAATGGTTTGGGTTGGGAGGGACCTTAAAGATAATTTCATTCCAACCCCCTGACATGGGCAGGGACACTTTCCGCTAGACCAGGATAATCAAAGCCCAGTCCATCCTGGCTTTCAACATTTCCAGGGATGGGGCATCCACAGCTTCTTTGGGCAACCTATGCCAGTGCCTCATCACTCTCCTAGTAAAGAATTTTTCCCTAATATCTAATCTAAATCTCCCCTCTCTCAGGTTCAAATCCTCTGTCAGTCACTACATGCCGCTGTAAAAAGTCCTGTCCAGACTTTTTGTAGGCCCACTTTCGGTATTGGAAGGCTGTTCTAAGGTGTCTCTGGAGCCTTCTCCTGGCTGAACAAGCCCAACTATCTCAGCCTGCCTTCATCAGTTAAACTCAGTGCCATGTTAAAGAAAAGTTCATAGGGGAATAAAGATTTACGAGAGGGTCTGGCCACTGATTTCATTTCAACTGTTGGTCTATTTTTAGGAAGAGAAATTCTCAAAGCACTGTCAACCCAGTAAAATCAGAGAAATACTGCTTCTGACATGAGTGTTGGCCAAGAGGCTTCCCAGTGTGTAGGTTTTCCAAACAGGAGATTTTAAAAATGCATTATATTCATCAAAGAGAATCTAATGTGACATTCCTTCAAAAATAACTAGATGCTAGTTTTGTTCAAAGCTTCCTAGCCTTGTCTGGCAGCACCCTGACCGAGCGGCTCACCGCCGTTTTCACCGCCTCTGCTTCTCACCCAGGCCGTGCACTGACACTTTTCAGGCTGTGTCAAAGCTTCTCTCTCTCTTCAGCATGTTGCTGCCTTCAACAAATTTCATTCTTACCTGTGTGAGTGAGCACATACATGCGAACTACTGTTTTTTCTAATCTGTTTCTAACTTGTTTGGGCGTTTCTGAGTGGAAAGATGGTTTTAAGTGGAAAGGCATTTAGCTCTGTTCAGCTTTCTCACAACAGCAGTAGCTAAGTCTAACAGCATCAAGAAGTTTTATCTGATGGCAATAAATAACTGTTTTGTATGCTAAAGGTAGTACGGTACTTTAAACATGAAGGAAGCACCAACAGCATTACTAACAAACATAGAGGGATCTCGACAGGCACAGGAACTTCTGCAGGAAGTTTTCTACTAAACCAGTTGTAGCTTTAAAGAAGCTCTACTCAGAAATTCATAATTTACACGTGATCTTACTGAATACAGAATGCAATGAAAAACACATTAACCTTTCTTGATGAAAGAAAGTATACTTTTTGCACAGAGGTGAATGCACTTCTCTGGTAGTGAGAGAGTAGGCAGAGCCTTTCCTTTTGCCACTTGACTGAGATGGGGTGCTGCAGTAGGTAGGCACAAAAGGGACTTTCTACTGTTCCCAGAGAGCCTGTCCATCCTTTTTCCAGGCTGTCATGACTTGCTTTAAAAGAAGGACAAAACAAGACAAGGATAAAAGCATTTTGTGAATAATCCACAGATTCAATTTTTAATGTATTTTGCCAGGCAAAGTATTTAATTCCTTCTGTCATTTTGCCACAAGATTGGGTCAGTAATTTACTTACAAAACTGTAGTATAAATTTTAACATGAGAAGGATATATCCACTTCCAAAACAACTTTTTCCTTTTTAATTCATGGCTGCTTTGGTGGCATTTCAAAACCAATGAATGAAAAAACTGACAGATGATTGGATGACAGGTTTCAAAGAAGTGTTTTTGCTTTCTGTTTTGTTAAATGTTTTGCTAAACATTTGACAGTTTCCTTGCAGAAATGCATTTCCTGAACAACACTTTATAGAAATTCAACAAAAAGCATTTATACTCCAAAGTTGTAAAAGCCAAAACCACATGAACTGTAATTATTTGAGAAACTAAGCGGCCATCAACATTTGTCTATCCAGTCTTTGTTGTTTTGTTCTAGCACTGTACACTGTCATTATCTGTTCTTTCAGCACTATTAAAAGGCTTTACAAACTGCTGATACTCAGTCTTTTACTCTTCAGTGAAGCCAGAGAGCTTTGCAACACATTACCAGACCACACCACATATCAAAAGACACTTAGCTACTGCAAAAGAGGGCTCCTGATGCCAGACAGATGACATTACTGAGCTATTACATTACTCATATCTGCTAATTTTCAGAAGGCCTGTGAAAGTTCACAAATCCCAAAACAAAACCAAAAGCCTTTGTGGAACAAATATGAGATTACATATTCTTCAGCATGCACTATTTAACAATGTTTCTGCTTTGGACTCCACAAATCCTATATGGATTAATCATTTAATAAAAACTTGAAAATGTTGATGCTCCACAAATGGTTTTCCAAATGCAACAGTTTTTCTATTTCACAAAGAACTTAAAAGGGTTGCAAAAAAAGGCATAACTGGAGACTATTCATATCACAAATTTTAGATTTCACCTTTTACAGTGGGAATGCAATCCCTAGCGTTTAACTAGAAGTCTGAAATCATCTGCTACATTTTACTATTCTAATACTGATCCCAAATGAATGCAAAGTGATACTGTAAGCATTTTTTCCCTTCTGATGATAGTGCCCACATAGCCCAGTCTAATACTTTACTGACCGTATTACAGGGTTCTTGAGATTTTAGCTCAGCCCTGGTAAAAACTGACGTTATTCTTCCTGCTTATGCCTAGTAAGTTTAAAGATAGAGAACTAAGTTTTGGCCCTAGACTTACGCATGTTAGACTAGGTTCCACAAATCCACCTGACAAAACCAGAGCAACTATCCCTAACTCATCATCAATTTACTCTGGCTTCTGGTCCACCACTATAGGTCTGTGACCAATTTAATTTTCATCACTAACATTCTACGGGTTCTGTAAAGTTAGAGACAAATGTCCTCTCCTAGCTGGTGCAATTAACGAAGGAATTAACAAGATTTAAACAGGTAAAATATCAAATGAGTGATTTATCTGACTCTCATAGGAAGGCAACACCCATCGGCAGAGAGAAAGTCAGGCAGGGTGATAGACTGTAAAATCTTCTGCTGGCTCAGCTGTTTTAAAAACACTCATCTGTCTACATGCTACCTTGAGAAGTCACTATGCTAGAAAGTGAATTACATCAACAGAGGATGGTGCTAAACCATCAGGAAGATTTAAAGTCAGTCCCTTTAAAATATCAATTCCAATTATATATTCAGGGACAGGAACAACCATAACTGAGTAAGAGTAAGATCATTTGGGGCCTACAAGGATGCTGGGGAGGGACTCTTCATCAGGGTCTGTAGGGATAGGACAAGGGGTAATGGGTTCAAAGTTAGACAGCCGAAGTTTATGTTCGATAGAAGGAAGAAGTTCTTTACTGTGAGGGTGGTGAGGCACTGGAATGGGCTGCCCAAGGAAGTTGTGAATGCTCCATCCCTGGCAGTGTTCAAGGCCAGGTTGGACAGAGCCTTGGGCAACATGGTTTAGTGCGAGGTGTCCCTGCCCATGGCAGGGGGGTTGGAACTAGATGATCGTAAGGTCCTTTCCAACCCAAACCATTCTATGATTCTATGGTATCATAAAAAGCAATGGCATCATAACTGCTGTTTAGGGATAATGTCCAAATAAAGGCCAAGTCTATTTGCTGTATGAAATGTCACATAGTGTGTCACAGAAAGCTTTTCATATTCTACTACAGCCACCTTGCTTTCAAATTAAGTTGAAAAAAAAAAACCATACACATATTTGTATGGATCTTCCTACCCATGTAGGATTGTACAGATGGGAAAAAAAAAAAAAAAAAAAGCTTGACAAAAATCAACTAGGAAAGTAAATCAAATAATCTACATCTAATTGCATCAGTTTTCATATACCACTACAAACGCAATCATATCACAGACACCCAAGGATAACAAATGATGTCCTAACTTCATAATGTCAACAGAAATTCTGCTGCTAAGTTCAATTAGACACAATTGCATCCAAGGAGGTGTCTCAAATTAAATAAGGTTGAGAACGAGCTCCGAAGGAGCTACACAGTCTGGTACAAAGCGAGTGCCTCCTAGAAACAATATAGAGATTACACTGTACTAATGTGCTCTCCATTAGAAGAGTACAGGTCAAGTAATCCGCTTTCCTGAGGTCTGTGAGAAGAAAGCAAGGTGAAACAGAGCACTCAAGAGCAAAGCTGCTGTGCAAACTGCACCTCACAGGCTCCACAGAGAAGCTACTGCCAGACACAACATGTCACAGGCAGTTACTGTACTAAATGGACAAGGAAGGTAACTGCATGCATGACAGATATAAGTGCTGACATCTGTCAAGGTACAAATACCCATGCCACCTATTGCCCTTACAGTCTGTTTGTATCCTAAGCCTGCGTTCTCTGTAACCTTTCTCTCATATGCTCACTCCTCTGTGCTACATCACTTCTTGAAGGTTCCCTGCCGCCCTGAGGCAAGATGTATAGCCTACAGCAGAGACCTCCACTGAACAATAGGCATAGAAGAAAAGCTGGAGCTTTATATGAAGAGATGATGTGCGGCAGCTGCAAGAAGAATCATGAGTGCAGGAACATCTGTTCTTACAATCTGCAACTCAGTGTTTGTAGTATTTCTTATTTGTGTTTTTCCAGGGAAGAAAAACTTGTTCTTGAATGGTTAGGTCATTCATCACTGGATACTATGCAACTCATGGATATTCATTAGCTTGAGAATGAACAACCTGAGAATATCAAATACTAGATGCACAAGCCAGAAGAGCCTACTTGAACACCTTGGACCAAAACCAGAAACAACAGACACAGGCTTCCCAGCACTGAACACCATAAGGACACGAGCACTTAGCTCCAGAGAATTCACACTGTTAGTCTAGGCATCTACATTCCTTATCACATTCAACACAAGAGACAGATGTTTGTGCACAGGATTTGCAACAACTAGTAATCTCTGTGAGGAAATGCCTATGACAGCCAACAAAAACTACTGAAAAAAATTCCTTCCTGAAAGTTCAAAGTAATGTCATATCAGCATGAAACCAGAAATCAGAGCTGAAAACTTGTGTTCAGTCATGAGACCATACTGTGACTTCAAGTGTGGAAGAAAGATGCAGCAATGCTTTGCACAGTAATGTGGTAATGCAACAATGGAGTAGGAAGAAACCTGTATGCTAGGGTTTTTTCCAGTTCAGGTCTAAGCTAACAAAGGGCCATAATCATGAGACTCTCAGGAGTTTGTATTACTCTGAAGCTGGGCCATTATGCAATTAATAAAAAAAGAACTGTTTCTATGGAGTATATACAGCAAAGAAGTAATAGCAGTACACTATCTTCCAAAATCTAGGTATTTTCTTGTGTAGGGCTGCCTTCTAACAGGAATCCAATACTCTGACATGCTAGTTGCTGTTTTGTGGAAGCCATTTCTGATCCTTAAGTTCCACCTGGTAAAGAGTAGACCCTTGCTACAGCATGCTTGTGAGAAGAATAAAACTAAGCATCCTTCTTGGACTTTTAAGTAAAACAGTTACTTCAATGAAAAATACCTTTATTCAGTTTGATATGGCACAATAAACATTCAGAGGTTTAAGGAAGTTTGTTGTGGCTTTTCTCCTTTTAAATACTAAAGTAAAGCTCTTTGTATCAAAATGTAATTAATTAAATCCTCTCCAACCTCACCAGCTCCTCCAAAGATACAGCTTTAAATTAATGAATGGGTCTCACTTCAGTTTCAAAATGCATTATCTAAATGTTGCAGTAATGCCGTGAAAACACAAGGATGGTGATGACCGTTTCAGTCAGTATAGTACATTTGGTTGTGGTAAGCCTTTAATATGATTGTTTAAATAGAACCTATGGATCAAACATCCTTCCCAGTTTTACTTCCCACAAATCAGTACTCCTGCAACTTCCTACAGGTACCCGACAGTAGTCTGAAGAATCAAGCTCTCAAAATCCTTCTCATAACTTACTTTTGGGATACCAGTGAAGAAGCGTCAAACACTTGAAAGGACTACTTTGGTTTGAAAAAGAACAGGTGTGGATCCAGCTTCCTTACAGTTTAGGCATGAGTTACTAATCACTTTCCTCCATCAGTGCCAAAAAATGAGTCAAACAAAATGCCCCATCAGCTTTTCTAAAACTGTGTTAATTTTCAACTAACTAAACAAAGCATACTTCTGTAGTGAGCAAATTAATTTTACAAAAGCTTCAGCTTAGAAAGCTTACTTATAAAGTAAGTTACAAACTGGTAGCAGCAGACGTGAAAATATTGAGAATCACAATCATATTTCAGACCAGATACTGTTTTGGGGAAATAGTGTAAGGAAAGAAGCAAGACTCAATTGTTAACATAGAAAAATAACTCTATTAAATCCCACAGTCACTTTTAACATCTGCAGGCTGAAGGAATATTTTGTGTCTTCGCAGTGTATCAACTAATTGAATTCATGAATATTTCATTAACCAAAAATCCAAAGTGCTGCATCTAAAATGCTTGTACTTTTTCACATTCCTCAACCATCTCACTGTTCTGGAAAAGATCCCAAAGATCTTTACTCTTTCAACAGCAAATCCTGTGCTAACTGAATCAATGAGACATGAAGAAAAACTACG
>NW_009928698.1:0-28870 GCF_000696875.1 Nestor notabilis
CCGGCGCGCTGCGGACCCGCGGACTGAACGCCGAGCAGAGGGACACAGCGGTCCCCGCGGGACGGGATGCCGGCACCACTGGGGGACGGTCAGTGGTCGGTTCCTAGGAGAGATGTGGGTCCAGACACGGCGGTCTCCTGGAGGGACACTGCGGACCCCCAGGGAGATGACATCCCCTGGGAAGTTTATCCACCAGGGCCCGGTCCACGGCAGGATGGCGTGCTGTACACCGAAATGTGCAGAGGGGACATACAGGGGTTCCAGGGGGAGGGCCTGCGGGATGCCAAGAAACACAGAAGGATGTGGGAAGCGGATGCTGGTGTGCCCGGTGGGACAGCCTTCAAAACCCCAGGGTTCCCCCAAGGGACACACCAACCCTGCAGGGCGCTGCAGCCTCAGGAGCAACTCCTGCTCACCTCCCTGGGAGTGCAGGCTGGGCAGCGTGGTGGCCAGAAACCGCTGCTTCTGGTTAAGAAGAAGGATAAGTCATCCAGGAGGAAGCTGACTTGGGGGCACTGCCTCCAGTTCGAGGACATCACCTTTACAATGACATCACCTCTGGTACAATGACATGTTCTTCGTGGGGTGCCAGAAAGAGTTGCAGTTTGGTGCAGTATCTCCAGCTCCCCTCGCCTGGGAACATGCCATGGGCTCGTATGTGATGGGAATACTGGGTTTGCTCATTTGTGGAAGCAGCAGGATACCATGGATGGACAGCAGGGTCTGCATGGGCACAACTGCATGATATCGGCCTGATAGGGCAATCACCACACCCATAGGTGGAGGGGTAGGTGCGAGTATGGGGAAAAGCAAGATCAGGCTTTGGGATGACGCGGTGGTTGTACATAGTCTTGCCTTTGTCAGCAAGACAGAGGAGAACCTCCAAAGCTTGCTAATAAAATATTAGCACCTCCTGATGCCGTGCTCTTTATTCCACTGAGGTGACCTGTCATCATTTCTGCTCTAAGGGAAATGACTGGCCCAACCCAGCACAGGACACACCAGGCCTTGGTGGTAACTGCTGCCTGCTGCCAGGTCTCCTGACCCAAACCCTTCAAGAAACCAGTTACCTCACTCCAAAAAACCAGTTGCCTCACTATGTGGATCCTAGCTAAAGAGCAAGAGTGAGATACCCCTGCTCCCCTCACAGGCAAGGCTGGCAAATCATTTAGGTGCAAGAGAGCTGTTTGTCACGCTGCAGAACTGGGGCTTTGTATATATGTCAGATACAGATACAGTTGTAGCTATGGATGTGTTCATCTCAATTTTGAAATTCTTCTTGCTGTGGCTTCTAAACATTTCTGTATCGCAGCTAAAACTGCTAAGACAGAAAGATGTTCCCAGATGCTCCATAAAATCTTCGTATCTGGTTGAAGTTCTTAATGGAATAAATATTAGCCTTTTTTTGTATACTGCAGGTGATAGAGACAGCCAAAGGAAGAGGAAGAGGAGCAGGAGGGCCTGAGACACTTGTAACTCAGAGAATCCAGACCTGATCCTGCCATACTTTCTCACCTGAAGCTTCTTGGGTTATATTGACATGGGGGCAGTGCTGCATGCAACAAGGGAACCAATATTAGGACCTTTCTAAAAACCAGCATTTGATGCGAAGACCTTTCTTCAATAAAATATGCCACATAATGGGGTAATTCTGTATCTTAAATAGCAACATAGAAGTGAACGACTCAATGCTGTGTAGTTCTGCTTTAATGCTGCATTATTACTGTTCTGCATTTGCCCTCCTTGGGCAAAGCTGTCCTCCTTCTTTTCCCCAGTGAGGAGTTTGTGGAGGGACCAGGGAAAAGGAAAAGTTCATTTACACATGGAAAGGACAAGGAAGACTCATCTCTCCATGGTTCACTTCTGATCAATTCTTAACCAGTCTGAACAAGGAAAGCTTGGAAAAAGTGTCTGTTTTCTGTAGGACCTTCACTGCCAGAATATACTTCGGGCAGATGCAGCAGAATAAGCAATTTTCAGGACTAAAACATGATTTTGAATAGATAAATCAATAGTTTTTCCTCAACCTCATTTTTCTATGCCAAAATAGTTGGATCTGGGAGAACTTCCTGAGAAAGAAAAGATTATGCTTAAAATACGGCCCAGTTTGGTGCTATGCCCTTACTGTGGGATGGCTAACACAGTTTTTAAGAAGTCCAGTTGTCAATGAAAAATGTCTTAAATGGAAATTAAAACAAAGCATTATCATCTCTGGCCCACAGCATATCAGTCTCTGTGGAGATGTCCAAGCAAGTGGACACCAAAAGCTGGCAAAACTCACCCCTGTATTAAATTACTCAAGGTCAAGCCTGAAGCAATTCCATGGAGAGGTTTGACTAGCCTGTGCTTGTGTCTGTCTGCAGACAGTAGTTCTGTCAAGGTGCTGAGTGCTTTTCACTGGAAAACTTTACATGAGCAAGGCAAATAATAAACACCAACAAAGGGCAGAAGTCATTCTTCATCCTCACTATCATAGCTGTTGAATTAGCTGGGAGTATCTAACTTAGTTACCCATTGATCACTGCTTCATGCACAATTACCCTGAGCTTTACCTGAGTTCTCCCCCAAGACTGGAACCTGTCTGTGCTCAAGGATCTCATAAAATATCGTCTTTTTTCTTTTTTTTTTTCCCCTAGCTTGAAGTTAGCACTTGGGGTGGAACTGAGGCTCTTTTACAGCACATGGAGATGTACATACGAGCTCTCTCTTCCCTTTTTTAAAGGCATATCTCAAGATTTGATTTGAAGATTTAAAGGTTTAATCTCAAAGAAAACCTGAATGTTTAGTATAGAGATTAGAATATTTCCAAATGGCAGGATTCCAACTACCATAGTTATTTCTTTACATAAAGAAAAAAATTCTTGCAGACCCTTCACAAAAGACACCGAAGTAATTAAACATTATATTCTTTGTACATTCATTTAATCTAATTGTTCCAGGCATCTTGCCTAGCTAGAGAATGAACATATCCCCCTCTTTACCTGGAGATATCAGACCATCACATTTTCATATGCAGCTCTCAGTTCTCAGTAGAAATATTCACAGCAGGGCAAAGGTACCTGAATTAAAACTATCAGTTTGCACTTCAGTATTCGAAATTCTGTAGCATTGGGCAAACTTTGACTAAATTGAATCAATGAAATATACTTTGGAAATACAGATTTTTACATACAATAAATTAGCAAAAACTTTTCTCTCCCCAACTTTTCCTCATACCATACAGAGTGAAACATCAGTGCAGAGGATGCATTAGTACATCAGATTTTACGGGAAGGCAAAGAGCTGATCCCAGGAGAAAACAACACCTAGACACTCAGGATAACTCCTGTGTAGATGATTGCCGTTCTTTCTTTATATTAACACAGAGCTGAGTGCAAAATCATCTGCATATCCCACTGATTGCATAAAACCATAAGTAATTTAAATTGCAATTCAAATCATATATATATTCAGATGAACAAATAGAACACAACTGTATTTACAGAGTCATGAAATAGCTGATTTTGGAGCTGCTGAATAAATGTGACATGGGATATATCCGATGTCACGAAAATAAAGAAATGGAAGTCTCAAGATTTCTGTGTTCAATATCAATCCTGAAATATAAAAGTCAAGAAATTGCTTTTTCCCAATTGTCTCTCTCTCTCTAGGTGATATAATCAAGAATGACATTTGTTTTAGAAAACTTCTAGCTTTTCCATTATTGGTTATTTATTACTTTGACTCTTCTGAAGTGAATAAGGCAACTGAAAACAATACAACTTTATCAAGCCAAATTGGATTCCTAGGACACCATGCTGTAATGCAGATGAAATTTGTCCTTTTTTAGAGCAGCAGCAAACAGCTAAGTCCTGCTTGGGCTCTCTTGTGCTCACCAAGCAGAATTTCGCATCTTCTTCTGCAGTGATTTTCATCATTTATACACCTTCAGCTTTCAACTTTTTAAGCAAACTAGTGGAAACCTGATTCCACAGGTGTGCTCGCAGATATTGGTGGGCTCTTTTGTAACCACATGCAGTCAGCTGCAGGGTTAGTTCCTTATAGGAAATGCCAAAATCCAGCATGCTACAAGCTTCCAATCCAGGAGGAAACCAGAAGAGAAAGGTTTAGTCTCCTATGCACAGGACTCCATGAGTCCAGCTGGACTACGCACAGTCCATGAAGGGCAGCACATGCACATATCTTTGCCAGGACCTGGCCACAGTCATCAGGGATTTAACAGCCTGCAGTGTCTATGTTCTCCTTTTTTAACTTCCATGGTGATTATAACTCTTTCCAACGTATTTTTGACCTTGCCTTTGTTTCTAGATACATCCACCCTATATGTAATCAACCCTTTTCAACTGATTATATCAATATTAATTCACAAAGTAAAATAGAACTTATGCTCTCTTGTGCTTATTAAATAGTTGGACTCGGGTTTTTTATTGTAAATTCTTACTTCTATGGAAGAGCAAGATAGAAGCACAGTTGGCTGATCTAATCCCCATAGTTATCAATATAAATCAGCCAATAATTGAAATGGGGTAAAATCATGCATGTATCTATTTTGCACTTACACAGAACTTTATATGTTCTATTTTGAACAGAAATGAATATGCAGATTGGTTAATTCATATGGAAAACCACTGATTAACATCTGGAATGAAAGTAGGATGAGTCATGAGAGCTTTGGAAAAAATGATGAACAATGGAGTTCTTCACTGACCATTCACTGCAGATGTGTTAACCCCCAAAAAACATAATTCCTGGAAGAGTAATCATTTGCAATGGTTTATTTGTAGGAGGCTTGCATGCTCCAATCACTTAATGAAAGCCTAGAGAGAAGTCTCCTAGTTTATTTTCATTTTTAAGTAGTGTTATCACTGTGTGAGTGCTTTTCTTCATGATCCATCACCAGGCAGACTACACCAATTTCCAAGTATTTTCCATTTTTCTACACCTCAACATTTTATTTAAGGTTTAAAATGGGAAAGCTGCAGCAGATATGAGTTCATTCCAAAGGGGCATTAGCTCTTCGATACCTCTTTTTAGCCAGGCAGATAGCACAGATTATCACAGAATCCTAGAACGGTTTGGGATGGAAGCGACCTTAAAAATCACCTAGCACCAACAGCCCTGCCACAGGCAGGGACACCTTCCACTAGACCAGATTGCTCCAAGCCCTGTCCAGCCTGGCCTTGAACACTGCCAGGGATGGGGCAGCCACAGCTTCTCTGGGCAACCTGTGCCACTGTCTCACCACCCTCACTGGAAAGAATTTCTTCCTGATGCCTAATGTAAATCTCCCCTCTGTCAATTTAAAGCCATTCCCCCTTGTCCTGTCCCTGCAATGCCCTTGTAAAAAGTTCCTCTCCGGGTTTCTTGTTGGCCTCTTTATGCATTGGGAGGCTGCTCTAAGGTCTCCCTGGAGCCTTCTCTTGTCCAGACTGAATAACCCCAGCTCTCTCAGCCCGTCTCCATAGGAGAGGTGCTCCAGAGTTTGGATCATCTTCATGGCCTCCTCTGGACTCACTCCAACAGATCCACACCCCTCCTGTGTTGGGGGCCAAAGAGTCAGATGCAGTACAGCAGGGGGGGTCTCACAAGAGTGGAGTAGAGGGGCAGAATCACCTCCCTCAACCTGCTGGTCATGCTGATTCTGATGAAGCCTAAAAGAACCTTCTTATGTGGGAGAATTTTTAATGGCATCTCTGTGAGTTGCTTGTTCCATGGTTAAGCTGTTTGATTAATCCTGTAGCCTTCAAAAACTTGTAGCTACAGGAAGGGCATGGTTCTGGCAAAGCTTGAGATTAACATGTTGCCAAAATGATGCCTTCTGTTCTATAAATGATGAAAATCCCCCCATTATTTTTTTCATAAAAGCTAAACTGTAAAGGAATTTATCATTTCGGTCAAGGGGCCCAAACCACACACAGTAGGCTTACATTACTTTCCAAGCAGATTTACCAGATATGCCCGAAAAATCACGTCAAGGCTGGCAGTGGGCCAGCATGAGACAGCTCTCAAATTGCCTTACTGCTTGAAAAGGAGTGTATTTCACAGCTTCGAGGCATTTTCCATTGCTAAGAATCACTTTGTCAGTGTAACACCAACTTTTCAGTTCCTATTTTGCTTCTTTTGGAAGCAGAAGTACTGATGCATCATAATCCAATGGATAGCACTTCTTTCTCTCCCCTCTCCCCCCCACTTTTGCCATTAGTATTTCCATTAATTACTCAACAGAATATAGTATTTTCTGAAATAATAGCAAAGACTAAGTCTCAGAGGATTGCAGAACACTCTTTGTTATCTACAGCAATGAATTTTACCTTATAATGGAATGCAGGTGGATGGGTTTGGATGAAATCCCAGTGCTGCTCGAGGCAGACCCTGTGAAGCTTCCTGCCTTTGCCGCACACACAGCTCTGTATGAAACCTCCCTCAAATGGCATCTATCTGCGCAATTTCTGTTAAATTTAATGAGACCTGCGCTGCTAAATCTTGTAGTCTGCTTTACAGGCTGATTCCTTAGCATTTCAACTGCCTTCACCAACTACCCCAGTTTCTAGTGGGGGCTGCATCACCAGCAGTGTGATCAGCAGGTCAAGGGAGGTGACTCTGCCCCTCTACTCCACTCTCGTGAGACCTGCCCTGGAGTACTATGTCCAGCTCTGTGGCCCCAACGTACGAAGGATGTGGCCCCACTGAAGTGAGTCCAGAGGAGGCCATGAAGATGATCCAAGCGCGGGAGCACCTCTCCTATGGAGACGGGCTGAGAGAGCTGGGGTTATTCAGTCTGGACAAGAGAAGGCTCCAGGGAGACTTTACAGCAGCTTCCAGTGCCTAAAGGGGCCAACAAGAAAGCTGGAGAGGGATTTTTTTACAAGGGCATGTAGTGACAGGACAAGGGGAAATGGTTTTCAACTGACAGAGGGGAGATTTACATTAGACGTCAGGAAGAAATTCTTTCCAGTGAGGGTGGCGAGACAGTGGCACAGGTTGCCCAGAGAAGCTGTGGCTGCCCCATCCCTGGCAGTGTTCAAGGCCAGGCTGGACGGGGTTTGGAGCAATCTGGTTTAGTGGAAGGTGTCCCTGCCTGTGGCAGGGCTGTTGGTGCTAGATGATTTTTAAGGTCACTTACAATCCAAATCATTCTATTATGATGATGATGGTCTCCTTAGAGCTGTCAATAACGGAATAACACCACTGGGCATCTTCATCAAGCGCCATGACATTTATTAATGTTTATTGGTTTGGGGTTTGAAAACCTTTAGAGTTATGATTCTCCAGCCTTTCCACTGTCTGACTGCATTATGTGCATTAGCTTCTCAGAATACAACAAACTCTGCAACATTGCTAAATACATTACTCCCATCTGCAGATGGAAGAAGTGAGGCAGTGAGAGCCCACAGTGAAGCCACAGTCAAAGCCTGGCACTTGTAACTCCCAGACCTCTTAACTGCTGCTACCACTCATCTACCTCAGACAAAGATGCTTCTATGACACAACTTCTGTCCTCTTGTGCAAATGGGATACACCCAGAGTTATCTTACACACAGAATCTTTTCGAGATGAAAAATTATTTTCCTGCAGTAGAAAATGGTTCTACATATGCTGCAAAATTAAGTTTTCATGTCAGGTAATTCAAAACGTCATCATGTTCCAAAGGATAAAATCCCACAGACAAATAAAGACCTCAAAGTCTTATTGCCTTCAATACCAAAACACAAAAAATATTTTTCCTTTTTACTCTGAACTATCAAAAATATGCAAACCATAAAAAAATTAAGCTAGAGGTAAAAATGAAGACTGTTTCTTTAGCCAACTTCATTACCTGGAATAGTTGCAAACCACGGTTAAACCATGGTGTAAAGCAAGATTAAAGCGTTAATTTCATTTTTTTTTATTTTTCCCCACAAATCCAAGAGGGTGTTTCTAAAACAGTTCTACCACTGTTCTTCACTGCAGTCACCACTAGCACCCATCAGTAACTTCTCTCAGAAATGTGTGGTGGCTGCTGGACTTCATAAATATAAAACTGTCCACAGGGAACAGACACAACCTCTGTCCACAGCCCAGCAGATGAGGGACAATACATGAAGACTGGGATGTAAAAATGCGTGTCCTCCAATGCGGGGAAGGGTACTGCCTTACCTTAACGAATTATTTAGGTTTGTCCCCCATTACGTGTCTAGAATTGAGGGGTGGTGGAGAAATCTGTGTATTTTTACATCATTTCCAAGCCCATGTGCAAGGAAGAGCTAAGCGCAATGTTTGCAAAGTTTAAGACAGAAATGCTACCTAATGCACAAGACTTTTTTTTCAGTATATGACTTTCCTAATTCATTTATGGCTTTTAAACACTCAACTCACTTAAAGATACACTTTTCACATTCCCATGTAAATCTCCCTTCTTAAAACCAGACAGGGTCTGCTGTGGTCAAGGTCAAACAAAGCACATGAACTCCAACACCCATCCTGTTATGGTAAATCTGAATATATTTGAGAAAATGATCCATCACAACAGCACCTAAACCAATTATATTTCAATCATATTAATCCCTTCTTAAATTGGTTTATGATGTTTTGAATTAAACAGTCAATAATTAAATAGGGCACTACTTTTAAAATAGTTATTCTTAAATCATTGAAGAATCAGTATTCTTGCACTGGACAATAATGCAAGCAGCAATTGAGCAGCCATTCCACTTACAGCTCTGGAAGGTTTTAAATCAGGGTTTGGAAAAGAGGTTAACATGATAGAAACATAATAAGTAGGGTAAAACTAGCTTTGTCTTAGTTTGTGCTTGCTAATATGCCGATCTTAACTGAATACATCAAAAATGGCCCACTGAAGCAGATATACAGGCTTTTTGCAGCTTGTTGTAAATGTATCCTTCAGGTATTCTTACTTAAAAGATGACATTGAACAAACTATTGAAAATGCCTGAAAACAGGTACAGACAAATGCAATGCAGAACTTTAAACTCCTCAGACAAACCAGCACAAAATTAGCTTGGACTGGACAGATGGCACTTTTCTTGGAATGGCAAGTGTGGTACGTAAAAATGCTGCAACAATTGCAAGTAAGCCACATAAGAACATTATCTTCTAAGAATATTCTAAAATTTAGACTTCAGGCCCAAGTCTGGAATTGTGCCAAGTCACCTGCATATTAGAATCTAGTGAAAGAAAGAATAACCAGTGCTTGTTTTGCTTTGTTTTCTATTTAACACAAAGATGCTCAGCACAGCATGTAGTTCAGGACTGGATGTGCATGTAAAAAGTTAGATCTGATCAGTGATAAATACTGTAAGGTCTTTGTTATGTTTTGGCCTAGTGTCCTGGGTTCAGCTACAGCAGTCATTTTTTTCTCCTTCTTAGTAGCTGGTGCCGTGCTGTGGTTTTGACTTTCAGTCTGGGAACAACGCTGATAACACCGATGTTTTTAGTTGTTGCTCAGTAGTGTGTACTCTGACCAAGGACTTCTCTCAGTCTCATGCTCTGCCAGGGAGGAGGGGAAGCCGGGAGGAAGCAGAGGCAGGACACCTGACCCAAACTGGCCCAAGGGGTATTCCATACCACAGCACGTCATGCCCAGTATAGAAACTGGGGGGAGTTACCCGGAAGGCCCAGATCGCTGCTCGGGTCGGGCTGGGTATCGGTCGGCGGGGGGTGAGCGGTTGTGTCCTCTCCCCTTGTTATTTCTCTTATCATTATTATTGGGAGCTGTAGTGGTTTGTATTATACCTTAGTTACTGGAGTGCTGTTATCTCAACTCGTGGGAGTTACATTCCTCTGATTCTCCTCCCCATCCCTCCGGGAGCGGGGGAGGAAGGAAGAGTGGGGTGAGTGAGTGAGCGGCTGCATGGTTCCAAGTTGCCGGCTGGGCTTAAACCACGACACCTAGGAACTAAACAACCTTTCCCACAACCTAAAAATACAGCACTTCTCATTATCACTGAGATACGGAGAGCCTACTGTATCACTTTCTGTGAATGGCACTGACGTTAACCTGAAGAGCAGTCAGTGTGGCTAGTGTGGCCTCCATTCCTCTGTTTTATCTCAGTCTATGCAATGGTTAGTTGTTGCACCAGGCATTTTTAAGAAGCTGAGTGAATATTCTGCCTCTGCTGTACTTCCAACTGGTCCAAGAGTAAAAGAACAAGATTGAGCTGAAACCCTGAACTTAATACCACCACAAGACTGGTCTTCAAAAATTGCTTATGTTGCATTATGTTGCAGCTGAGCCAGGCTTCATAAATTTAACATTAAACACTTACCATTAGTGATATTTTGAGCTCAATTCTGGAACTAGTAAATGCTTTCTGCAAGTCAATGGCAGGTGAAGGTGTTCGCTTTGCCATGTGTCAGTACACCAGAATACTGAGGAGCTTCAGATGAGCTACATCAAAAATATTGTTTTATTTAGCAGTCAGATAAATCGATGGAGAACACCTAATGCATCATGTATTAGATACATTTTTTAAAAAAACTTTGTTTTTATTAAGAATTTTATGAACTATGAAAAAGTGTCATATAACAATTCAGAAACCAGAAAAATATTGACAGATATACAGATATTTAACATTTTGATGGCAACATTTGAAAAGATACAATGTCAGTTATGAAAAACCTGCTCACATATTTGCAATCATAAAATCATAGAATAGTTAGGCAAAGGGCTTCTGCAAAGAACATGTAAGATATGCAGCCACCTTCATATGTAAATCAAAAATATATCTTGTTGAAATAACACAAATGTAAAACCTGTTTTTTCAAACCAAGCGCTTTGGGTAGAAAAAGTACATGGAAAGCTCTTCCTTATTTGAAATCCGTATAACACGTGAACCTTGAGGAAGCTCCCAATAACACTGCCGATTATATGTGTTGGACATTACAAAACCAATCAACAAATCAACAATGCTGTTTGTTACTTCAGACAACATTCAAAGCACATTCCATAGTATTTTAAACAATTTATCTCAGAAAATACCATTTATTGGTAGTTTACTAGTGACAAGCTTTAGTTGCTGAAGTAATCAAAAATCCTCTATTAAAGAACTTGCTTGTACATACTAGCAGAAATATGTATTACCCCAACTGTGAGTGAAATATTTTTTTGTACTTTATAGGTGCAAGCTCTTTTAATTTTCAACACTTACAGCTTGCTGATTTTATTTTGGGGCAATTTAAACAAGTCTTTTCAGAGGTCCCTGAGGTTGCAGAAATAACCAAACTACCAAACTATGTGCTTAGAAGGGAAAATAGGTATTTGAATTAGAGGCAACCAAGGTTAAATAATTATAATGACAATTAAATTCAAAAGTCACTAACAGAAAGACAGTCAATTTCCCTTTTTTCTCATACACGTATTGTGGACTACAGTGTAGCTACTCACTAGGGCTAGGGCATCAGAACATAAAACCAGCTCAAAATGAGACTGTAGTAAGTAAATAATTCTGCCTGCCTTCCAACAATTAACAAGACCTGCACTGATTCTCACTCCTGTTCCCCACAAAATGTTTGTTGTGGCTTTTTAATGTTTATGAAAATATGCCAGTACAAAATATTCAAGAAGCACTTATGAAGGTGACCAAAAGGACAGTTATTGCTGTACAGTTACACTAGCTCTCACCGCGGGACTGGCTGCTGCTCGTTCTCTTTCTTTAGCAATTTCCATCTCTATTTTGGCTTTGATTTTATTCCAATCAACTTCCAGCTGTAAGAACAGAAAAGCAAGTATGCAGAGGTCAATTAACATACATAGAGAGGTCAAACATATATTGACTGGACAATTTTAAGCTACAATGACAAAGTAACTGTATGAATCATATAGTTCTTCACATGTAAGTGACAACTTATACTAATGGATGTTAATGTATGAAGGCACAGCTAAGTTCTAACAAACTGAATTTAACACCTTTAAAATAAAACAAGCTTGACATACTTGAACAAATACTAATACATCTCATTGTGTCTGGAAAAAAGCCCCTCCATTAAAATGCAAAAATAACTTGGATCAACTTGCAGCTAATTTAAATATAATGACATCTGTGTCCTATTACTGAGGATATAGCCTTTTATCAATAATACATGCAGCGGTGTCTTTTGACTGCACGTGAAGTCCACCAAGTAAACTGATAGCATATTACACTAGTTATCTGATATAACAGAAATCAGATTTCTGCTTTAAATTTGTCTTCTACATCAATAAATGCTTTTGCTGTACCTTGGCATTTCTCCAGCTGCAGCAAATTGCCATCTTCTGACTGTATTATATTTCAGTGAAACTTCAGACAATAGATACAGTACAGTATCTCTGGTACGGTGGGGTACAACAGTTATCTTTCTTTCCAAAAATGCTTGACAAGAATGGATCATAGTGCATTTGATGACTATGAAAACATGTCCAAAAACTAGGCAAAAATGTAATTGCAAAGTTCAGTTTCATTGCTGGAGACTTAAGACTGTCAAAGATAGGACGAGAAAAGAATCTCACTGCTGCACAGGGAATTTTCAGAGTAGTTGTTACACTGTTAACTAAGTCATGAAATAACAGGGAAGATTCTCTATGAGGAAAGATGTAAGTGCAATCCCCACATTCTCACGTGAAAAGGTCAATTCAGGATGCATTTACTGGGTCCAGGTGCTTTGGATCTGGTGACTGAAATCTTTATGGCACGCTAAAAATGTATGCGTTTGCTTTAACAGATGTCACAGATGCTGAACATACCACATATAAGGCTAATTCTGCCATCTAGCCCCGAGAGCTACTTGCCAGTGAAGCCAACAACCCCTACCAGTGATGTCTAGCAACTGCCAAGATATGGATTCTCAGTATACAAATTACTCATAAAACTTCATATACAAAGATGTGAGATATAACAATGAAGCACATTGTTTAGATTCTGTATCTGACTGCAGGTCAGTGCTTTCAGCTGCAGTACAGAAATGAGGTAAAAACCCCTTACTTAAGCCTCAAGGAGCTTTAGGTGGTGCAAGGAAAATTGAGACCTTTTTTCCCTGAGAAGGAAATGCAGCACCAAGTCTTGCTTTTCTCTTCAATGTCCTTAACATTTCCTTCTACTTTTGGTATATGAGTCTGACAGGCTGCATTAAGAATTTAGTTACCACCAAGAGCTTTAAAATCCACTTCATTAAGCAGGTCACCACCTGGTTTCAGATCCAGACAACAAGACCTCCAAGAACTTGGATCCAGGAACCTTCTGCAGTTTGATACCAAGTTTCAAGACTGAGTGTGAGATGAAACAAGCTCCACTGCTCACGCTTTGTCACTGACAAGGTGTTATTGCTTAGGAAACCTTCCAGAAACTACGGCTTTCTTGATGATTTCAAGATAAGGCAGTATGATCTAAAAAGTCTCTTTCAGAAGCGTCAGTGGATTAACATGATTTTTGGTCAATACTGGATTTGAAGTACGTAGAAGACATACTTCTGGCATAGCAGTCAAAACTCCTGCATGGTAAGAGTTCTTGCAATTTGTACTGTTATTTTCCTGTATTTTCTAGAAGAATGGTTCACTGCAGAGCTAGATATTGTGCAGACTTTTATTCTTGTTTAGGAAATGATTTACATTAAAAATTAAGCTTTATTGAAAGTGTAATAGGCATTGTCCAATTCAACAATCTCAGCTAACAGCTCGGATGTATTTCCTCATTCATCAGCTGGATGAAAAGATCTGACACTGTCAAAGTACACATCTCTCTTCATTAGCTTCACCCTAAGAACACTTAGCAACAGAGCAAGGGGAAGAGCAGGAAGGATGTAAGGCCTGCCCAATGGAATTACTGTCTAAGGTACACATGCAGATGACTCTCATAAAGGAAATGTGCAGAAGTACTCTAGTGGAATCTAAGCTACTTCTGTCTTATGAACTATTAAGATCTGTCCTCAGTCTTTAAGATCTGTGAAATGCTAATAAATGAAAATGACCTACTGATGATGGAGATGGTTTCCAGAGATTGGATGAAACTGTATAGTTAGCTACTTTTCATACTTGGCAGAACAATTCATAGCTCACTCTTAATATATATATGGATACCTTCAAAGTTTGTTTTTGCTGCTATACATAAAATTACGTTAAAATTTTGAAGACGTTTTAGAGGTACACATTCAACCTCCCTGTCTACTTCCCTGTTCACAGGAAACAACTGTGCCTTCGTTTGTATAATTCTTGCCTGATACTAACTATATACATTCCATATTTGTGCCTTCAAGTAAAATACATGCACAACTAATACTAGCCAAATAGCCTCATATCAAGCGATGGACTTGTAGTCAGATGTAAAATCTTAAGATTTGTGCCCACATTTGAACCAAGATAAAAAAAAAAAGTCTGAGCAATTTCCCCTACTGTCCCAAACTAGCTACAAAGAACAGGCTGACCTAAAGCTGCAAGAATAATTCTGAGGAATACTTACACCTTCCGCATATTGCAAAAATCTTTTGTTTGTTTCTTTTCTACCAAAGTCCTCTAGGAACTTTTGTCGATAAGCCAGCACTGTGTCGACATGTGTCTTGTGCTTTACTGCTAGTTCTAGGGCCCTGGAATAAAAGAGAAATGGGCTTGTCAGGCTATATAAATGCTCTGGCACAACTATAATCACCATGGTTTTGCAAAACAATATGCTGAAAAGTGTTTGGGCTGCAGGCAAAGATTCCTAATCTATAGTGTCAAGCAGTTTTACCTAACTATCAGTCACAGGAGATTAAAAGTAGCCAGTGAAGGAGACCGTCTACTTTAAGATGCATACTATGAAAAATGGCTAGCAACTATTTCTGTTGACAACCTCATCATATCATTAAGAGTTTGACAATAGGAGTCTCTTTAGTTCAAGAAAATAAACCAGAATGGTTAGAGTTCAGCACTCTCAATATAAAGGGGCAAAAGTTGTAATTTTTAATAACTTCATTACAGTCAGGAATCGCTTCTGAAGTGTCACAGTACACATCTATGGTGTATGCTACACAGCATTTATGAATATTCTATAAGCAGTAAAGACTAGTTATTGGATTAGTATAACTGATCACTCCCCCCGCCATGTTTTGTTCTCAACGGCGTAAGGAATACTTAGTGTGAGGCACCCCTGTCTAGGGCAGGGGGGTTGGAACTAGATGAACTTAAGGTCCTTTCCAACTCTAACCATTCTGTGATTCATTCTAAGATTCTATGATATACACAGTTTTTACATGACACATATTAGGCAACATAATAAAAAAACCAGTTATGTAGGAGAAAAGAAAAACTTTTTGCCCACAAAGATAAGAATATAATAGCAGAGAAATTAGTAGTAAATGGCCTCAGAAGATTCTGTTAGAAAACGTGGGGTTTTGTTTAAAGGAGAAATTCCTACTTTGTTTTCTCAGGCCTAATACACATTTCATCCACCTACACAGTGCTGGGAGTCTGAATAGCCACATATCTATTTTTAGCAACAAGACTTTTCAAAATAGCCTTAATTCTTTGAGGGTCACATACAGTTTGAGGTATCACTAAAGACTTTTCTGTGTTAACAATAATGAAAAAGCAAAATGTTATTTAAAAATGCTTCCAAACATATTTTGGACTTCAATCACAGAATACTTGTATCTTCTAAATATGATGAAAAGTTACTTCATTGGTTATTATCAGCATTTGATTTAATTTATCTTTTTACAGCTCTGGGCAATCACAGATAAGAAATTAGTCAGCTAAGTACCTGCAATAAAGCAAGTGTCTTGAATAATTTACAGTTACCTCAGTAAGACTGCTTATAAACATACTGTGTTTGAAGAAATACTACCTATCCCAATTGTAAAGATTAATGTTGACTTGAATAGCTTGATAAATAAGGCCTGTCTGAAGAAGCAGGGTTTCAGCTTCTTGGGTGTTTCCACTGAAGAGCAGCATATGAGCCATCCTTGACTCTTTTGATGGAAGATCTTTGATGGAATTGATATACTGAACTTTGTCAATCTGTTAATGAGAGGTACAATACTTTAATAAGGGAAAATAATTATTAAAACCAGGTTTTCAACAATTTAACTGGAAATAAATAAGTCTCTTTTCTTACCTTACCAATTGATGCATAGGCGATTTCTGCTGTAGCCATCTCTTTGTTGGCAACTGCCATAGCAGCTAAACATGTCCACAGAGTTTGATCCTGGAATTTTAAAAGAAATGCAACTCCTAAAACTTAAAATATTTATTATTGACTTCTCACAGGAAGTATATGAGTCCTGACAATAACTTGTAACAATACAACATTTCTTTGTGTGACATTTTTAGCATCGTGGTCTAAGCCTCTTCTTAGAAAGTCACTACTTAATTATTTGTCAGAACTCCTTCATCATAAAAGCATTGATGTTGTGAGCAGCTGAGACTGACGGTGGCTGAATGAATCCTTAGCTTTTAGCATCTCAGCCAGTAACGAACTCTTGCATAGTTATCACTTTATCACCTCATCATTGGTTTCCCTGTCACTACTTGTGGAACTATGCTGGTTCAAAGCACTGGTTGTAGTTAGAAAAATTATTTTAACCTGGCTAACCATGGATGCTGATAATAACTTATAATAAACATGCTATAAATGAAAGAGAAAAGAAAATAATTACTTAACTGTAGAGCAATTAACCTGATGAGGTTGTAAGAGCTTCAGAAGTTCTGACTCCTTTGCTATTTTCAGTACATTTTATGTTTAGAATTAAGAATTAGGAAAAATCAGTAATAATGATAATATTACAACCTTGATATCTATTTTAATGAATTTTGCCTTCCCCTGCCCTGTGTACCTCAAGTAAACCCCACTAACCCAGAAAAACATTTGGGAAGATCCTGACATTTTGATACCTTCCCTTTTCAAGTCTGACAACATTCTGAGAAAGATATACTACTAAAACATATTAGTTAATAAGGTTTAAGCTACCACATCTGAAAACTCTAGTTCAGACAGGAAAACTATAACTTTGATTGCACTTGTTACTCCACATGCCCTCGAGGAAGTGGTTAATATTTTTGTTAAATATGTACAATAACAAATTTGAAAATAAATACTTTTTGCAATGTGAATCGGCTTTTAGAGGCAGCATAGGATTACTATTGATTTAAATCAGAATGAACAGCTACATAGAGTATGCTCTAAAAACATACTCCTATGCCCTATCTCACAATCACTTTTGTATGAAACAAAATGTTTAAGACCCACTGAAGCCAATGACATACAGTAATTTAGCCTAAGGCTGTGGTTTCACTATCACCACCTCTGCGTGTGCTCCTACTCTGGCCATGTGTTTCTACTCTTTACCATGATTCAGGATAAAATAAACCTTCCTGCTCGTAGCCTGTAATTTGGCACAATTAACGTTGTTCAGAGAATCAAATGCTCATAAAATCTTCATCATGTTTCTCTTCCCACTTCCCTACTATTTACAAAATTAGGTAGTAAAGTGCTGAAAGTTCAGCCTTACCAAGTTTCTAGAAGTTTTTCACTAACAAGTCTTGCTATTCCCTCTTTCCTCAGAAACATGGTCTGTTTTCTTGTTACTTATTGGAAATACTTGAACTGTATATTGCCACCTGATACAGACATTTTATTTTTAAAGATGATGCATTTAGATAACTCAAAAAAGTTAACATAATGCTGTAGCTGAAATTTGAAATCCCAGTACCCACTGCCCAATACTGGAATAAAACCCTATTTTGAGTAGCTCTCAAAATAAAAATCATTATACAACCCAAGCTATTGGTATCTGCATTGATTTAATAATGCAAATACAAAAATATATGAAATACACATTTAAGGTCATGATAATCACATAGAAGTGTTAAACTCTTTTCTAGAAGTAAAGGGGGGAAAGGAAGCAGGGCTGTGAGGGGATTTTTTGTTTGTCTGTTTAAAAGACTGCCAGACTCACCTCATCTGTTGCTGTTGCCTAAATACATACAAAAGCAAGCAAAGGAAAACAAAACAAAACCAAGTGAAATAAAAATAAGAAAAAATACAAGGCAACTGTGGAGATGCAGATAATTTTTAATCAGTTATATTAAAGCCTAGTCCTGAAAACTTAAGCTTATTACTAACTTCTCTGTGTACCTGTATTCAATCAATCTGGACTCTGCTGTGCATAAAAATAAGAATTTTTATTATGTATAGTGAAAATTGCAAGATTATGTTATATTACAAATATATGAAAAATATATGATTTTTCATCACCAGCTCCCAAATAATCAGCAACAGAGCACAAGAATGGAAATGAGATTTGACATCTGCTATGCAATTATCATTATTGAAGTAATACTTGAAAACAAAAATATTACAGTGAAATTATATCTGAACATTCCAAATAATTAGGATTACCTTTGCAAAGCGACACAGTCTAACAGCATCTTCCCATTTAGAACTACTAACATATTCATGAAGAATCGCAGGATAAGGTGAAATATTAAGGTGAATAAGTGAACCATCTGCTCTTCTAATTGTTATTAGATTTCCTATAAAATGCACAATCTGGGGATTTTTGCTAAATTCACTGCGTAGAGAAAGAAAGGTAAATAAACATTCACTTCTTTGTTTTGAAAATAACATTAAGAATTTAAAGAAATCTTTGTTTCAAAATTACAACATGATTATACTTCATTTTCAGAGTATATAAGAATGTAACCACCCAGTTATTCAACCAGTTAAATCCAACAGGTAGTTGTAATGTTTACTAAAAATAAAATTAGAGTTAACCACATTCAATGGCTGTAAGGCAAATGCAAACTGGGTACATGTGCAAAAATTTTCAAATACATTTTTCAGTAAAAAAATATTTGGGCTCTCATAACTCTTAGGAGAAGATAATTAATTCAGGTATTCTTCATAAAGAATTTCACAATGCATATAGGCTAAAGTAAACATGTAAAGTAAACATGCTGAGCTGGAAATAATATTATCTGTGACCCAGTACCTCCATACTTTTAAGTTCCAACAGATATTTTAAACAAATTTTTTTTTGCAAACTACTAAAGTAATATTTCACGAGACATGACTAATTTTGCTTTTGCATCAAGATGCTATTCTACTCTTAAACTGCCCATCATCATTTCAACTCCAAACTTTATTATATACCTTTTAAAACAGTTTTTCCTCATTTCCTAATCAAGAAGTAGTAATATAAAAAGAATTTTAAAAGTTGCAACCCTGGTTTCTACTTTAACTGCCAAAATTAACAAAATTTTTTAAAGAATGAGTAAACAAGTTAAAATACATACTACTACAGTTTTGATCAAAAAGGATATATTACCTTGCCTCATTTTCATACAGAGTTTTTGGCAAAAGATCTTTATCTACATAGACTGTGTTGGGGTAGTACCAGACTGTAAAACGGGTATCTTGAATCCCACAAAGAATATTAGACGTGTCATTCCAAGCCAAAGTTTGAACCATCGTCCCTTAATTCAAAGATAACAGAATAATATGCATTTCCACAAGAAAATTCGAAACAAAGGTACACTTCTCCCACTGTAGTAAAAGGATAACTATTGGTTGTTCTTAGTTCCTTTTATAAGGACTGTTTCTCACCACCTGGTTTGTAAGGGAACCTCTTACAAACCTTCAGCCAAATTCACTTCTCTCTTTCTGAAAATTCTTTTCATAATAATGTTTTTTGCACTTAATTTTAGGACTGGAAATAAAAATTAACTCAATGGTCGGACTGCACCTTTGCACTTAGCGGATCACACATTTGTCTACAGCATTTCAACTTTTGATTAAAAATATTATGAACTTAAAGGGTTTTGCATTTGCAAGAAAAATGACTGAAAGATTCTGTATTGAATAATTCTGAGGAATACATCCTTTTCCCATATCCTCTTAGCTGCTTGCTATGGAATGTAATAAGCAATACTTTACATTAACTGATACAAAAATTATCAGAATTTAGATGAAATGTACTAAAGTGGTTTCTATCAATATCTTATGAAAGCCACAGGACTATTTCTAATGTTTCTTCAAGTCCAGTTTCACTATTAAGATCAAAATTTTGTCTCCTGTACTAGATAAAAGTCTATTTTCCTGACAGCATGTAGTTACTTTGAACTTTTCTTACCTATTTTGACAATCTTCTGTTCTTTTCCAAACCGTTTAACTGAAGTAATGTAAAGATCTCTGTTCTTATCAATAAAAGCTATTTTTCTTTCACTTGTAAGTCCTTTCTGGTCTAAAGCTATCTCCACAATTTCTGTCTGAAAAGAAAAAGAAAATACCTCGTATCAAGCATGTGATATTCAAACAAATGAATGCTTTACTAAAAACCAAGGCACAAAACTCTTGAAAAACTGGACCATGAAGACACTCTATGTGTCTTCTATATTGAATGAAGCATTCTATAAATCGAATTTCATGCAGATTAAACCAAAACTGCAACAGAGTTAGCAGTTTAGGAATTTACTACAAAACTACAGAAATACACGTGGCATTCTCAAAGCAAAAGCTGCCTGAAAGATGCTTCCTCTCTCCAAAAAATGCTGACTAATTTTGCTTTTGTTGTACAGCAGGAGTGAAGAAAAGTAAAATGCAGTTAAGGCAATTACTTTTTTTAAGTAAAACCAGTAAAAGCTCAGACTGAAGACAGACATCCCTGATGTTCTTTTTCTTTTTTTCAGTGTTGACAACAGGTTGGCACTAATAAAAGTTGCTTTGGAGCACATGCAAAGGAAAGTCAATTGATCAGTTTTAGTGCATAACAAAACAATTCACCTGTAGTTTCAAACTCGTATGTGCATGGGAAACACACGCACGTATGTCCCTTTGTACATCAACACTGCGTAGATATCTGATTTTTGTTACTATATAAGAGTCAGCTAGAGCTGACATGCTCCTTTCTATTCAGACTGTAAACCTTTAATAGCTCATTAGACCCATTATTGGGGAAATCCACTACTGATTCTTAATTTCAAAGTATAATTAAGAAGACACATTATATCCTTCATCTTACCTTATGAGTTAGAGGCTTTCCATCACCCAGTGGCTTTCCAGATAAAGCTTCAAATATGTAAATAACTGAAGAAAAAAAATTATATGGTTTATTAGTTAAAAACAACAGTTAATAGATTTTTTTCAAGCAGTTCTGTTCCTTTACAGAGCATCATTTACTGCAAGTGTGTGCTAGATCTCCCAGTGACTTTCATACTCTGGTGAAAAAAGAATCTTAATTTGGGGAAAATGTAACCATCATAGTCTGCTGAGCTTAGGAAAAGTCTCATTTTGCAATCAGAGTGATCTGAGAAAACCCTCAAAAATCATTATTTTCAGAGCACTGATAGCCATTGAAATACGATATCATGGACTGAAAGAATTGAGAAAACTAAAGTTTTACTTCCAATCACAGCTCAAATGGTTATTTACAGAAATGACACTAAGTTCTATCTGATGCAAGTCTTTACTCTGCATTCTGAATAAATCAAGGTTACCAAGGCTATCTGATAGATTTACTCAATCTTAACCCACAAATTTGCTGAGCATTTAAGTTTAGGAAGCAATACCATTGACTGATATATTTTCTTAAAGGAATTAGAATCAAATATATAGAAAGCTGTCCTTTGAACTACTGAGTAAAACTTTCTTCAGAAGTATTCTGTATTTTGTTAATAATCTGTTCTATTTTTAATACAGTGGTCCGTAGGCATATTTTCTTCAGGGTAGTTTAGAGTTTCTGCTTGTCATTAATACATTTATAACTGGCTTCCTCAAAAAGTAACTACTTCGCCAAGATATACTTGAATTTTATTATTTTGATTTTGCATCTGTTTCACTCTCTCCCTGTACCACCCTCAGAAAAAAAATATTCTCAACACCCCCAAAACCAACATCATCTGTATTTCTGGGATATCCAGTGAAGACCCAAATTTGCAACTTGTCTAAAAATAGTTTCTCTTTGTTTCTGTCTATATGTATACATACACACGCATGTGTGATGCACACACATCCATACATACTTTATATATAGTCTGTGAATAATATACACACAAATACAGACAGATGTAGGTAGAGTATTCAAATCTAGAGAAAACAGTATCATTATAAGGAACATCAGCTGTAACTTAAAGTACATGATTCCATGTTAGTTTCTGGAAAACACTGATGTGACAGAAACATTTCAGCTTTTCAATAACACATCTCACCTGTGGTTTCAACACATTACCTGTAAGTATACAATATAGGATGAATATACACCATCATTCCAAAGGATGGCGATGTTAACATGTTAATGCTGCTGTGCATGTCTTTCACTAGGATGCAGGATGTTGGTTTGAGGTCAGTGGTTATGTACGCAGAATTAAAAAAACAAACAACAAACCAACAAAACCCAACAAACTTGTAAGAGCAGGTGTTCAGAAAGCATTGGCTGAGTTTGCAGAGGAGAAAAAGAAAGGGTTTTGCACATGTGCTGGTCTTGGCAGCAGGCTAAATATATGACAGAAAACTAGTTGTTCCTGAGAAGTGTTATTTTTCTCACTTTTATGCATGGCTCCTGCATGAAATTTATTTTGCTCTAGGTATACAAGCCAATTTTACTGCTACTATACTAGCTGTAGGAAGTGAGATTAAAAGAGTTTTTAAAGAAAACCACTCTACTTAATTGACAAGTATAATTTTTCATTAATCTACAATGCTTATTAAGGTATTTCAGAAAATAAGTTTGGTCTCGGGTTTTGTTTTGGTTTTGTTTTGGTTCCCCCCCCAAAAAAAAGCTAGAAAAACTCCACATCATTTTACAATCATTTAGAACCTAAAATATATCTCTTTTACAAATGCATAAATTAAAAATATAAACAAAGGGCATTCTCTCACTTTGAACATCCAGAGAAAGAGATCAGCTACTGCGTGTCTTTAAACACACATTCTATCATCATGGAATAACCGCTCGTAGGGTCACCAGATCCCTTTTGAGAACTGTCTCACCTCCCTCTTCCAGCTTCATTAGAGACTGAAGGGCTGTAAGCGCAGAGGTACCAATCTTTTTTTTTTTAATAAAAGAGGAAAAATATCCAAGTAACAACACTGAAGCACAGCAAGTCATACATCTTTCTGTTTCGAGAGTAAATTAGCTTGTAGAAAGTTGCACGCCACAACGTGTAAACTGTTTCCTGTATCAACCTGAGCTATTATAGATACTTCTATAATGCAGTACATTATGCCCTCAAAATAGGGCAAAGGAAAAAAACACTTCTGCTGGGATGAGTTAAGAAGAATAAACACCCATAGACAAGCCAGGGTTTCCTTTGCCAAGAATCTTTTTGCCCATGTGCTGGCATATTATAAGGTATTTTACCACTACTAGTGGGGCTTGCATCTAAAAACCCCAAACCCCACCCCTACTCATTGCCTTGATGGAAGCTGCTGTCAACAGGACCATCTGGAGAGCTCATGTGGAAAACATAGCCAGAAACCCAGCCTCCTTAAATCATAGGTTTGGTGAAGATTAGCCTGTGTACAAAACTGGCTGACATGATTTTCAGGATGCTTGTAGGAATGGTTGGGAGATAGAGATGCCCTTCATTCTGTTCAGGAAAATGGGCAGGAGAAAGGGGCAAGCAAGTGAGTTTACCATCACAATCTTAAATATGCATGCATATAGACAGCAGTTAATACTTACGGATTATTTTTTTATATAACCTTAATTTATTTAAAATACTTCTATTGTTTTTATTCTGACTGCCTCAAGGTATCTGTATGACAATAAAACAAAGTCTCTGTATTATGTGTATTAAGTAATACACATATATATACTTCTGTAACACAGACACACACAGAGTATAAAAAGATCAGAAATAAAATACAGTTTATCACTTAACCTTTTTTTGGTAAACTATTGTGTTTGTTTCCTCAGTAATTTACAGTGAAATATGTTTTTGCTGATTGAAATCCATTCTAGTTATTACACAGCTTTTATATCTTGGTGCTTGAGGATAATATTTTTCTGAAGTAATTTTCCTTAAAAATAAAATACACATTACAATTATATTACTACTTCTAAACAGTGATTTTAAAAATAAACACTGCCTTTAAAAATAATTAAGAATAAAAGAAAGTATTCTCACACAAAAGACAAGGAGGTACAAGAAAAAAAAATTAAAGTTGCATGGAATAGCAAAAAAGCTTCATAACAAGAAAGTGAGAAAAATCCCACCTCATTTTTCTGTTGCTTGGGAAGGGATATTTTAATGGATTGTTAGAAAGGTTTTCTTCATTCACCAAATAGTTTACCTTGCAGGTTAAATGCTGAGAAAACAACTATGCAAATCAGTGCTAAGGGACCCTGCCAGGGTTCTTACTTTGTACTTCACACTGAAATGTTTCTTTCTATAGCAAAAAGAAGATAAATATCATGGTTCTTTGCTGCAAAACACTGTATTATAAAATTCTAAATGTTTAAAATCTAATCATTAAGTCTAGGATAGCAGTTATAGAGAGAGTTAGTGCCAGTAGGAACCACAGGCAGGAAGTTTTCACTGTTACACTCTGCAATAACAGCACCTCCCGCACACAGTTGTTCCCACCGGTAATCCCTTAATGGCCATATCGCAGGCGAAATACTGCAGCCCTGCACTGTCATATGTGTACAGCCTATAAACGGCACAGTTTGGGAGTCAAAAGTCATAGTGCCATGGGTTTTCCAGCAATGGAAGAGTCTGTGTCCCCCAGACACTTTAAACTGTTGCACTGGCAAACCTATGCATTTGCCTCAATGCATAGAGAGAAGGAAAAAAGCTGACTGACAAAAAGATATTCCTGTGCCACTCATTAATGCCAAAATTTACCTGAAGCTCATTTGACCATGTTGTGTTTTAGCATTATAGATGCCAAAACACAAAATTTAAGAACATAAAAATATTCAGGAACACAACACTGAAACAGAACATTGCAGACTACTAACTACTATGCATATCAGCTGCATATAGAACTTACATGCTGTAAAAATACAGCCCCCAAAAAAACTAAAGAACATCTGAAACCTAAATTAATCACAGTTAATGTATTGGAAGCTTCTAAGAGCAGGAGTCAAGCAGAAAAAGTTGCTGAAGTGCATCTTCAGAAAATCACAGAGAGTGAAAACCTACTGTTTTAAGTATTTACTCCAAATATTCCACTGTTCTTTGATGCATTACACACAACTGGAAGTTCAGAGACATGTGTCAATCATTCTCTAAGTTTTTTAATCACTGTTAAGCAAGACCCATCATTTAAATTCATTTTTATAACTATTATCTTTAATGTATAACATAAATTGTTTATGCTTCATGCTTTCTTTTTCAGCATAATTGTGCTAAGTAAAGTTACATGCGAAGATGCTGAAAACCTCATAATAATTATTAGCCAATGTGAAACTATTAGAACAGAGAACTTACCCTTTTCATCAGCTTTGTCTTTTACTGCTAGAGTATCATTACTCAGAGATACTGTCTGGGCATTTAAAATGTCTGTTCTCATTCCTGGATATTTTGGAGAGGAAATAAATCTTCCTTCATATGAATATAAGTAAAGTCCTCCACCATCTACAAGAAGAAAATGCCTACAAATAAAACCCCAACAAAAAAGTAAATCATTAAGTAATACAGAAGGGCATGATGACAGTTTCAGCAATTTCAAGGCAATTGTCTAATATTCTGTGATTATTTTGAGATAAAACTACATCATTTCTAAGCCTTACATTTCAAAGCTGATATACTGAAAGCTCTTTATGGAAGATTTCAGTTTTAATGTGAACATCATCTTTTTCCATGAGAAATACTTACTATCTGGAATCACTATGATCTTAACTGTTACAGATATTATGTAATCTAAATCTTCTAACTCCTGATGACAAAGCATACAGCTGCAGACAATACTCCCCAAACATAACCCCATGAGACAACACTCTTTGTGTGTGTATATGTAAGAAACAAATTTAATATTTACAGCTAGCTTTGAGATAGTATTACCTGTATTATTTTCTTCAGTATGTCTAGATTATAATGTAAAGCAAGTAGAAGACACTTCTAATGAATCACTGTTTGCACATGTATCTGTTGAGGCTGACTGGTTTTACCAAAACCATAGCTTCAATTCTGTGGATCATCTGCACTGAAGAATATACGCCATGTTTTCACATGTTTTCACAATTTACTTTTAATTGGCAGTGCAAAATTCCAAATCTAGAAATTGATCTTATTTACCTGTTCCCCACTGCAATATTTTTGCAGACTAAGACATAAGTGCTTGACTCAAAAACACAGTGGGCATTGTGCTGCACTTTGCTGAAATAGTAGTCCAACAATATTCGTCCATGAGAATTAATACTATAATAAAAACTCAAGGGTTTTTTTTATTTCTGCTCTTATTCTTAGTGCTTTGAAAGACTTTCTACAAAAGCAAACCTAAAGATCTCTTTGACAAATGATTTTCAGGAATTACAGACTGAAGTTTTCTTAAACTGAGAAAAAATAGTAATTTATTGCAAATATAAATACAAATATGCAAGAAAAATTAATTTTTATTTATATTTGGCACACCTGGCATGCTTTTAATAAAAACTGGAGACCAAAGATAATTTATATAAAATATATTCCAGCTAATAAAAGTAATATAGAACATAACCCCACTCCCAGATGTTAGCAAGTCAGAAGATCTACTTTCTTCTGTAAGTAAGGATACAAATATACATAACGTTTGAAAGATTCATTACCAACATCACAGACCTATGGCAAATATACCAGCTAAGCCTTTACACACTACTTAAAAATACCGTATACTTTTCCTCTATTTCTAATATTTCAGTATGTGCTTATGTTTATAGAGCAAAGTTTTAGGAAATGCACATGCACATCTTATAGTAAGCATTACAAGAATTTAGCTACCTTTCTGCTTGAAGAATCAAACTAACTGTTCCTTCCTTCAGGTCAAAGATCAGTGGTGTATTCCAGTTCTTTACACTGAAAAAATTAAATAAATCATCATTCATTAAAACCATTCATCTTCACATTTTATTGAAAATACAAAGTTGAATTTATTAAGTAAAACATACACATTTTAATCATCTAACATGCCTAAAAAGAGAAGTTTTCAAAAGGAAAGTAGCATTTGAGAAGCCAAGTAACACTGATTACTATGCAGAATGATCCAGTAACACTTCTGCTTTCATGTTTGCACTCCTTCACACTAGCAGTGGCTGACCTAGGAGTCTTTAGTAAACAGTAAAATCATACTTACAAATGTGTTTTTTAAATACTTCTGAATTGTGGTTCAACTCTCTTACAGTGATCTGGAGGTAGGATAGAGCCTCTCTTGCATGCCCTATTGTAGTCTGTGTTATTGTTTAGCATTAGGCATGTCACTGACTTTTAGGTCAGTGACTAAGGTAAGCACTTTTAGGAGTATAGTGTTCTTAAAACATGATGCAGGACTGAATCATTCCTATTCTGTTCCAAAATAATGTCATGCCAGAAACAATACCCAAAAAAAGGAGTCCCTAGACAGAGGCACAGACACATCCAGCCACCATTCGTGCTGCCTCTGCGTGAAAAGAAAGGCTGCCAAATTTTTGTAGCCAAATGAACAGGCACCCATAGCACCAGCAGGAAGCTGCAAGGGTGAGGTGAGGGCAGCTACACTCCAATACAGTTTGTTGTAGACGATGTTAGGTTCCATGGAGTATTTCAATTACTTAAAAATAAAAAATTAAAAAATCAACTACTGTACTTTAAATAACATTTCTGCTACTCCTTTCAACTGTTAGATAAACCTGGAGAAAACTTCATGAATTTATTTTACTTACGAAAACACGTAACACTGAAGAGAAGTTGAAACAACCAAATGCCCATAGTTTAAGGAAGCCTTAATAACTCTGTCACGGAATTCCAACAGATCTACTGCATCATTAATGACATTGTGCACCTAATAAAAAGAAAATTGTGGCTGAATAAAATGACAGTAACTGAAATGAAAACTAACTAGTGAAATACCATTTTCTTTTTTATTAGAAGTACATGCTGGTACTACCATGCCATTAGCAGAACATATCTCTGTTGGAACAGCCACTTTCACAGCAGTGGTGAAAACACAAAGATTATATAAACTCTGAATAAACAATGAAGAGCTGGATGGAGTTCCTTAAAAGAAAGCAGTAATTAATGTGTATTTGGAATACGTAAGGTATAAGCAGAGTACTGTACATGAGGTTAAGAAAACCATCTGAGATCAGGGAAGTGTGAAAGTTCCCATTTTAAGACTGAGGGTTCAGTTGCTGATTATCTAAACATTTGAAATATAATACTTCAGTGATCCCATCAAAACAATTCAGCAACATCCAAAACTTGGATAAAGATATGTTGTCTAGATTTTGAATAGCTCTAGTGCATGTTTTCATGCTACCACATTCTGAAGTAAAGGAAACTTAGGAGATGGCCTTGGTGAGCAGGCTGTGCCTTTGCCGTTACTGTGAAAATCTGCTCTAACAATGTTTCAAGAAAATTACAGTCTGCCTGTAATTGAGAAAGTTTTTTTAGCGCAAAGATTTTAGGCAGCTAAAATCTAAGGCGATACTGTATGACTGGGAGGTTTGTTGGTTGCTTATTTGGGGGTTTATTTTGTTGGGTTTGTGGTTGGAGTTTTTTTAAGATGTCACCATTCTGAGGGTGGTAGCTTCTTTTTCATTTTCTCCATTATGCAACCAATTGCAAAACAAGGACTGAACTCAATTATTATGAAAGCTTAGACACTATTTCCAAAGTCATATGAATTGCTATGTCCACTGCAGCAATATGTCCATAATTAACTTCGCTATTGTAGTACTCAGAAAAAAGGAATGCATCTAGAACATTTTTTGTAGGAAATATTTTCCTATATAAATATTTACAAATAAAAAT
>NW_009928698.1:28901-37865 GCF_000696875.1 Nestor notabilis
TAAAAAATTAGTCCTGAATAAGGGTCAGCTATACTTCCTCTGTTGTTTGCATATTCAAACACCCTGGAGATTATTCGTAGAGCCCATCTCTTACGAGTCGATGTCTGGGAATGAAAGAAGAAATATGAATTTCTACCTGCTAATTTGTCTTCTGTGTTCCCAGACACTGACTCATGTTATCCCACCCACTGGACCAAATTGCAATACAGCATTTCTGTTGTTACAACTTTTCCAATTACATATTCAAGATTAAAAGAATCAAGACCAAAAAAACATTTAAGGGCCTAATTAGGAATTTAAGAACTTGACTTGGATATTTAAAATATTGGCCAAGTATCCAATACCAAATGTGTAATCTGGAAAATTTGTGAGAATGGAAATCTTATATTATCCCAGTGTTCAGAGAGTAAATGTTGTGAGTCAGTGTCTGGGAACACAGAGGACAAATTAGAAGGTAAAAATTCATATTTTTGTATTAATTCCCAGATATTTGGTAACCTAAATGTGGATTCAGGCCAAGATTTTTCAAAAGAAGGATCCTAAACTTAAGCTCCAGAAACCACACGTAGGGGCCTGTTTCATTTCCACCAGTGCTGAGACTTGGCAGCTCCCACTGAGGTCAATGCCTATTGCTCAGTACTCAGCTGAAAGCAGGTGCCTGATGTATGTTATATATGACAAATTTCTGAAGCTTTGAAGGAACTCATTCTAGGCTGTAATACACTATGTGGTGCAGAAAAGTACATTACAACTCTTTACAGTTATAGTTAGCAACCAAATTTATCTGGAAATGCCCTAAGACAGCAACGTTCATCACAGCTTATTAGCAACAGGGATACTGAAAACCTTACTAAAGCATTAGCTACTACAAAATGCATCGGTGCCTCAAACAACTCATGAATGCAGATTAAGTAAAGAAAGTTCCTCTGTATTATCCACACCTAGTTATGGAGCTTCATCTTTGCTGACGGTTACTGTAATATTATTTAATATGATGCTTTGGGTTTGGCCAATGTATTTGTATTGTTTTCGGCATAAACATCTTCATTACACTTTAAATGTTCTCTCTTTTGTAAGTGGCCTCTCACAGCTAATTTTCATATGCTCTTCAAATGAGCTTTGTGTTTTTCTAGAGGATGAAGTACTTCTGAGTTATGTAATCCTGGTCCATCTGGTGGTATTGTTTGGTTTACATGGATCTGATCTTCTGTACAACTGATAATTATTTACACCATTTGCTAAATCTGGCCATTTTATGATTTTAAATGCCTTCAGTTATATATATATATATAGGGGAAAAAAAAAAGTTCTATGTTATGTCAGGGATTAAAATTTCCCATCTTGTATTAAAAAAAAGCCTTAGAAAGCTAGTAACCAGAATGCACAGCTCTGAACTGTGAAGATTACCTCCATGGTTCTTCTCTTAATTAAAGTTATTTCAAAGCTCTTCCACTCCCAGCGCTGCTCCACAACATGGGCAAAAATGACATGTCCATTACCACATGCTCCAGCTAGTTGAGTGCCATCAATAGACCAAGCAATATTATATATGCTGCCGGTGTTTGGCTTCTCTAAAGTGTAAGACCACTTGCAGAAAAAGAGAAAAGAATTGTTAATTCTTTTTGTACTTTTTGGAAATGATTCATTGTAATAAACAGATTTTCAGGTTTATATTTTTTTTAAGAAATGTCAATGAACTAACTTTTTATTACTTGAGTAAGGAAACCAAAGAGATGTCTTAAGCCAGACTCCTGAAAAACAGGGATACAAAAAGGAAAGCCATCAGGTATGGCAGAAATGAAAAATGTCACAATGCCTAAAGTACATTAACTGAAAGTTATCTAGTCACAATACATTTGAAGTGTACTTATTATAAATCTAGACTATCACTACGTAAAAATTAAGCAAATGTACTTCGAAACAATTACACTTGTTACGCGAGTGCAAGGGGCTATGGTCTTAAGTGTGATGCATTCAGTTTATGCTGCAGTGACAGCAGTTCCTGAACATAGAAGGAGCAAGGCCTGGGCAAAATCAGACCATGTAAAAAAGGTACTCCTATCTCATCACAGAGAGAATTGCAAAGCTCTTGTGTTGCTTCTCTGTGATTCCAACGTAAGGGAATTGGTGGATTAGGAAAAGCTCTGAAAGCAAAGCCTGCATACTGTTCTCTTCCTAACAAAAAAAAAGCAGCTTGATACCTTGCCTACCTTTTTCTCTAGTCTCTGTTGTTGTACAGGGGAAGGATGTATTAAAAATTTCCAGTTGCTATGCTTTCAGTAACAGCAAGAAATTTAAGCAATACTGCAATCAAAGTAGTGACACTGGGTCTAGCTCTGAAGAGAACTAGAAACTGTTCTGTGCATTGCATTTATTTTAGACTAGTTAAGAGGGGCTCACAGAGGAGTATCATAGGTTAATGTTGTGGAGGCACAGGTCAAATAACTGTATTTCAGAATCTTCTTATCAATGTAAGCAGTGTACCTGCTTCCGTATGCAGCTAGAAATTCAAACAGTAGGCAAATTTTTCTGCACTGTACATTTGCTAACTGGATTTTGCAAGGTGGAAAGGCTTGCTTGGGCATCAATAATGCATTTCTGTGGTACTGTGGCAAATATCTTCCTTCATCTTCTACTACTGGTTTACATCATCTACAGCTATTAAAATATGGCTATCACTTTGGTTTGTTGCTTTTTTAAATGGAGGCCCAGAACTGTTGTGCTAGGAGGAAGATGTGAAAGCAGCAGTTACAAAGCTTGCAGATCAGTAGGGATCAGGAACCAGGAGACAGGCAGCTAGCCAGCCTCTGGCAAAGGATACCAGAGATTACACAGCAGTTTGTGACCTGTGGGTTGGCTCATACAAGATGCTTTTAATAAAAATAACTAAGAAGTTATTTGTTACTCTCTAGCAACAGCGTGTAAGTTGCATTTAACATTTTAATTCCTTGTCTTCCCCTGCCCAGGACACGCTGCCCCCCATCCTGCCCACGCAGCTTTATGGAATTTTCTGCTTCAGTGCAATGAGGATGCCAAGGCAGAGGAAGTCCATTAATGAAGCAGCATTTGATTTCTTACCCTTTGACATCCTCCCATATTTTCATGCTGTTAGCATTGCAAATAATAAAATTATAAATCCCCCTAGCACAAAGAACAAGGAAGAGGTATTAAACTGAACATTTGCTTTTTTCCTTCTGATCCATGGCATGAATGTAGTTATGAGAGAAGCTTCCATTTAGTACTAATAATTTTGTTCAATATTTAAATTTCCTCCAGTAAAGAACTTTATTCTTAAATTCCCCTAGCCTTATGAGACTCCTCCACATTTTATCTGGATACTTACTAATACACTCTTGTAAAAAACCAGAAGAATTTTCAGACTAAGACACTTGCTTTCTATTTCTTGTATCTCAGAAATACAGTTCATACAAATCATCCTGAATCTCCAAACAACTGCTTCCCTAACCATGGATAACAACAAACTAAACCTTTTTAAGGACTTTAAAGTCCTTTTTAAGGACTGTAATGCCTTTTAAGGCATTAAACCAGGTTTTAAAACCACAGGCAAATCTCAACTACTGTCTCCTCAGAGCTATGTGAAAGAATATTTAAAAAAAACATTTAGCAGTTGAAGAACTACCTGTATATTCAAATATATGTGAAATCTTCAAATCAAATCAGTAAAAAAACATGTCTGAAGTTAAATGTAGACATTGGATTCTCATGACTTTTGGATACATGATATTACACTAAAGGGGAGACAGTTGGAAGAAAATACTCACCTAATGTTTCTAACATATTTCATATTCTGATTTCTTTTGCAGTACACATAAAACCCAAGAAACAGTAAGTCTTTCACACAGTCTTCACGAAATCACAATTACAGTAAAATAAAGGTGTTGGATTTAAACGTTCAATAGCAAGGAAACACAATGGGATGAAATTCAACCTCCCAGTTGCGCTAATGATTTGCAGAATACTATATAAGATGATCTACTGCACTAAGGCTCTTTTACTGCCTATGCGTGTAAGGGAGAGCAAAAGACAGTGTCGGCACTGACTGAATTTCCAATTTCAAGCACCCAATTTTAAAGCTTCAGCTTACATGCCTCTTGGCTGACAGACATGCCATTCCCTGTCTACACGATCGGCACTTCGGGAAGGCAACTGCAATTTCTGGAGAAAAGACCATAACCTAACTTGTCTGTGTCAATGGGCAGAATTCTGTATGAAACACTCTATAGTAATTAGAAGCACAATATTTAACTATGTCTGACATCCTTACACGGCAAACAAGTAAGCTGTTGAGGTTGTAGGAGAAATGACAGTAACAAGCACACTCAGAGAACACTCTATAAATGTCCTGCATTTGAGACATTTTTCACAGCTGGCCAGATGTGATCTATCCGAGAACAGTTTCAAGTAGTACTATTTCAAAACTGAATATTGGGATCCTCCCAAAAAGACAAGGCTGATTCTAAGGTCATTTCCCTTAGATCAAGAATCTACCCATCAGTCAGAATAAAGGGGCATCAAGAACTAAGAACCAGTCTGAGAAGCTTGAAGAATGTGGTTTTGGAGCTACTTCTTCGTGCACAAATACACTACAGCTCTGAGAGAAGACATTTCCAAAACTACTTTTTTAAACCAAAAGTCTTTTTTCCAGGTACTTTAAATACTCAGTAAAATATTTCCAGATCACAATCTTTTTTTTTTTTTTTTCTCTTTTAATATGTAAAGCAATTAAAGTTTTATTTTCCAGTTATTTCGGAAAGCTCTCAGTATAATTCAGACCACTCCAGTGATTCATACTCCCTGCAGATGCCTGGTACATTTATCATGAACACAAAATGTTGTAATAAAAACCATTTAGCTCTCCATTTATAAGATAGAATCATTTAAAAAAAACAAAATACCTGTTATGTATTTCCTAGATTTGAGTTTAAAAGTAAAATAAAATTTAAATTAAAAAAAAAAAAAAAAAAAAAGAGTGTGAATATGACTATATGAATGATTGTATGAATGTTGTTCTAACATTAGCTCCAATATTATACTGTGGTATTACTGTTCGGCTTATACTTTTCCTCCATCATAATTATTTTTTTTTTATTAATTCAACAAACTCTCTTAAGAACAAAACCAGTAGTTATAAATGTTTCATTATATTAAATAAATACATAGAAGCAGTAACTTAAGCTTCCCTTTTCTGATTGCACAATGTAGTAAAAAAGATTAAGTACTATGGTCATTGAATACTGTCTGACGTCCAAAAATAGAAACTGCTTATGCTCTTGAGATGTTGGTGACATTATTTCAATGAGCAGATTCAGAGAACTGTGTCGCAGGAAGAAGGACGGTCTTTTTCACATCCACAATACTGATGCTCCAAGACTCAATAGAAAAGATCCAGTTAGTTATTATTTCTGGACTGAATGAAGTAAATTAGTTATCCCATAATCGTTTTGAAAAATACATAGTGAAGATGGAGTATTTTCTTATATTTTAAATTATAAGAGTAATACTGATGTCAGCTGTGCAAAGGACACTTGGCTGTTCCTGGCTTATCTCTGTTTCGGCTCCATATGTGGAGTTTTGGACAGGGAATACGGACATAAGCTGAGCTAAAGCTGATATTGCTGAACCTCCCCATGATGTCAGAATCTACACAGCATACCTAATCTGCTGACTTTAATAGCAATCTGTGCTCATTATTTTGCTTTTGTTTAAGAAAAGAAAAATGTGCAATCTCCCCCACAATCCATTCCAGGAATCAGAGTGCAGAACGGACTAACAGCAAATACATGCTCCTGTTCTTTTACTGATAGAAAACTGATAGAAAACAACCGATAGAAACCAAGATGAGTGTGCTAGAACCAGCCTCTGATCCAAGGCCAACACAGAAAGGTTCAGGTCCTCTGAAACTACTTTTTCTTTTCTTTTTTTTTTCTCTCTCTCCAGTGAAGGGTCAGTTTTCCTTGTGCCCCACAGGGCATCTCACATCAGTGCAGAGGTAGCTGGCTTGTGAAAATATATTATAGTCAGAATGTTCATCAAAACTCTCACTACGTCTGAGTGATGAACTGACACTTAAGTGCAAACTGACCAGGAGCTTCTCATTAGAAAATGACTATTAATTTTCTGATGCAATGGAAGGCAAATTGAATCTTACAAGATTTAAAAAGTCGATTATTTGAAGCAAATCCACACTTAGGTTCATTAGAAACACCAGAATACGCACACATATTAGTTAGCTCATGGGAAATACATATGTATGCGTGTCTATATACATAACCATCCTTCCCCCCCCGCCCCGAAATCTTACTAAGCATAAAAAGTAATGATATTTTACAATATAAGACTTATTAGGCTTTCAATTCCTACCCCACAGGAATCCACGTAATACTCTACAAACCAGAGACAATATGCGTAACAGGAGGTAAGGAAATCCAGTGCTACATCCAGGGCAAGTTACCTGAAGAGGAGAAACTATCCTTGACACAACTACTAAAGTATAGAACTATGAAGGATTCCCGTTTCTGCCTTAAACTTTTGTTGGACTTGACCCCAATAATTAATGTGAATTATCAAGAACTAAGTCACAACCTCTGTGTGAGGTATGAAGCTGTGTGTTCGAAGAACAAAGCAAAACAGAGAATATCTAAAATTCTCCAGAAATCCAAGCACATTTTTACAATTTTTAGAACTAAAAACAGGATGACAAACTGTCCCATATAAATTTTTAACCTGAGAAAATGAAACATTGATGCAGTTCTTTAAATATATTATTAATTCCATAGATGATCCACATTTTCATTTTCTTCTAGAAGTTACATTAACCAATTCCAATAAATTAAAATATGCCAACTTGGAAAGAATTGGTCAACAACATAACTCCATGGGAAACCTATTTGTAATATTTTTTCTTTTATTGAGCTACAAAGATTTCAGGATCATGACTAACAAAGGTAGACGAAATAGAGACAGCACAGAAAAAAAAAACCCCACTTATTTTTGTTACACTGCCAAACGCATATTTCTGTGAAAAAGACTAAAACTAAATGTAATGGGATCAAAGCTCATTCTAACTCAATAGAAAACAGATTTGCTTGGGTTTTCTTATTACTCTAGGGCAATTCAGCACTATCAGGATAATACAAAAACATATGCACTGCATACAGTCACTTTCAAAATCTTGCTCTTTCATATTTGTATAACATCTAATGTTATTTTAAAGGATATATTATGTTAATTTTATATTAATTACAGAATTTATTGTCCTGAATGAAAATCACAGCTTTAATGCTTAAATTACTTTAAAAGCTTCACTGTAGATACCTGCCACATTGTAGTTTTAAAATTCTTAGATGCCCTTTTTCCCTCATCTGTCAATAGTTTTAAAAAAATATAGAAAAAAGCAAAAACACTGCTAACTATTTCACATACAATATATTTACATTAAATATGTTAACTATAGTTAACTACGACCAACCCTGGACATCGAATTAATGCAATCAACTTTCATTAAGTTCAATCTGCAACTTCTTGAGAAAAAGCTGAACAGAAACAAGTTACCACAGAATTCAGTATTTTTTACTCATAGCACCATACTCGCACTTGTTTTAAATGGGGTGGCGGAATGTTTTATTTTCCAGAGATATTAAGCAATATTCCCTAAATTTTATTAAGTTTCTCAAATGTTTTTTATAGAATTTGTAGTAAAATTAGATATATAAATACTAGGTATTAGGCATTCCATGGCTTGCTATGGTACAGCCATGGAATATGAAAAGCCATGTATAACGGAATCTGTCAAATCTGCAAACCACCAGTCCAGCAAAATGCTCACAATTCACTATGCAAAAAAAGAGAAAATTTGTAGAATGTACATAATCATTTAAAAACATAAATTTACAGATTTATGCAGAGAATTGCTTTCACTACGTAGCATTTGCTAAGCCTAGTGATGAAATCAAGATAGAAGTAAATCAAAGGACAAAATTCAGCAGTCAAACAAACACCAATTTTGAAAACAGACTGTAGAAAAAAATCACCAGACAAAAGAAATGTTCAACAAGAAATGCACAATTTATTTGGAAAATAACAACTTCCAAAAATCAAATCAAACTGATCAATCCCCATTAAGGGTAAATAAATCATTAACAGAATAAAATCTAAAAGGCCTCCTCAATACATTTGGTGTTATCAAAAACTAAATTTGATCTTCATATTTGCTAACTTTTGCTGGCAATTCTAAAAGGATTAATTTCATCAGTGTTTCTCTTTAAAGGTTTTTATCAGTTATCCTTTTACAGTCTCCAAGGCACTGGGAAAGCAACCTGTCTTTGGAGCAGATGGGTATGGTCCATTTGCTAAGATACTTATGTGGGAGTGGAGTGGGCAAGGAGGAATCAGTGAATTTCAGTCATTCTTGCCATCTCTTACTGTGTAAATATTTTGATCTGATCACTAATGTCAAGGGAAGCATGCAGAGCCACAGGAAATAGCATACATAAATGAACTTTTTAAGCACTGTGCCCAATCCAAGTGATTAGATTCTGAAAACCTGTGAGCAGCTTTGTGGAAGGCTTGAGTCTATTCATCAATCCATTCACCTTTACATTTCAGTATATGTATACTTTAATCTTAACTCTCTCTGCAGGATTAATGATCATGGCCAGTAAAGCAGTCAAAAGAATTTCAACATTCAATATATTTTGTTTGATATTCCATAGGACAGGTATAATTATTTTATATACATAATGCTATCAGAGCAAAAGTGGTTTTTAAACAAAGAAATAAAACTTCTAAAAGTTACTATTAGATTTTAGGGGTTTCTTTAACATGAAGCTGCTAGAACCAAGTATCCAGGTAGAAAGGAGAAAAGAACATACACCAACAGAATTTAATTATGTTCCCAAACTGAACACATATGCTAGAGAAGAGTTAATGATATATATATATATA
>NW_009928699.1:0-9595 GCF_000696875.1 Nestor notabilis
CAGGGACTGTAGTGATAGGACAATGGGTAATAGGTTCAAACTTAAACAGAGAAGATTTAGGTTAGGTGTAAAGAAGAACTTTACAGTGAGGGTGGTGAGGCACTGGAACAGGTTGCCCAAAGAAGTGGTGAGTGCCCCATCCCTGGCAGTGTTCAACGCTAGGTTGGACAGAGCCTTGAGCAACCTGGTCTAGTGGGAGGTGTCTCTGCCCATGGCAGGCGGGTTGGAACTAGATGATCTTTAAGGTCCTTTCCAACCCAAACCATTCTATGATTCTATGAAATGCGTTCATAAATACAGCCTCGCTTCTCAGTTACATGTAGGAAGCACACATATTTCATCCAGTGCATTTCCAAAAGGATTTCTACATCTTTGTGCTAGTATTCTGAGTTTAGCAATATTTCAACATGTTGACATTGCCCATTAGGAGATTTTAATGATTGCTGACTCATAACATGGAGTGATCCTGACCCTTTATGTATGCTTCAGAGAAGAAAATTAAGAACATCAGTCATTACGACCAGAATTGTCCTCATAAGCCTTAGCTCCTGCTATTAAGGACAACCACATCAAAAACACAGATCTGTACTTCGGAGAAAAAAATTTTGAATGTATAAGTATATGTACAAGTATAACACATAGCATGGTTTTTTACATATGCTTATGTAAATGTACAGAGGATACAATTATATATAGATATCTTTACACGACTACACATTTTTATGTTTCTTTGTAGTTGCACTGAGGAAGTCTTTAGGAAATCACCATTCACCTTCTGCAATTCATATTTTCTAAAGATCAAAGCATTCTAAATGCTGCCGCTCTTTGGTGTTAAAAATTTCACAATATAACCCTATTCAATAAAAACACTTGCTCTCCTCGTATTTACATAATTCGCTATTAATAAGCTAAGCCAGCCCACTGCAATAAACCAAACATCACAGTAAACAAGCTAAAGTCATCTAAATTATGAACAAACTAATGTGTTCTTACCGTTCATTAAGGTTGCCTAGGAACTAGTTTTATTTTTTTGAAAAACAGTCAATGTCTGAATAAACAGCCCAGCCCAGCCCCCAAAACATGCAGTGAAAACAGATAGTTTCTGAAAGCTATGAAACCAGAGTGTCAAAGTACAGCCCTGCCTGGCCAGGCTGCCTGAGAGCACTCAGATAATAACTTACAAATAGGGATGACAGTGTGCTCTGGCCAATAATTAAATAAAAAAGGCAGCCACTTAAGTAGACTTTTAAATCGTATGGAAACATACAGACGTATGCCCTGACTCTTTGGGCTACTAGCACAAATCAGCACAAAAACCATAGATTTTCTAGATATTCCTTAACTGCCAAAGAAAATGGCTCCAAGGCAGTACTAGCCCCACTAGCAGCCTCACCTCGCCACCCTGTGCCCCTGCAGTGCTACTCCATGGTTTTTATGCAGTGACACTATGCTTCTCCAGGCCCTCCACACTCTGCCAGGTGTAGTGGAGGGGCAGAGGGAAAAGGCACAGCAGAAGAGTCTTTTCCTCCTGTTTCAGCCCCGCAACACAGACCTCTTGCAGGTAAGAGAGGGCAGCTCCTGCTGCATGGGCAGGTATAGGAGCAGGAGGCACCTGCCATAGCCAGTTCACCCATGGGCTCTTCCAACTCCACCATGGAGGGACTTTGAAATGCATGCTCAGTGTCTAGATCTCTGGTGAATTTTATGCTTTGAAATTTGGAGCAAACCCAAAGTTCTGGCTCCAGTGCAAAAACTCCAAACTGGTGAAGTGTTTGAGAGCTGATCTAGATTCACAGTTACTGGAAAAATAATTTTGTAAACATGAATACAACAGTTGTATTGAAGAATACAATAGAAGTTGGCTTTTGTATTGCAAAAGGTGATACAGCAAGGGTACTTGTTAAGCTATTCACAGAAGTCAGGAAAGTAGAAAGGACCTTCAAAAAAAGATGTTATTGATTTAAGGTGATTATTTAAAGTTCTTATTTTAATGCTACAGTCACATGCTCTTTAAACCAAATATTTCTCATGCACTGAAACACTAGGAGATAAATTCTCATTAGTGATCTTCACACAATGATAGAATCATTCTGATCAAGTAAGTTACTTCAATGATGCAATGATGTGTTTTTAAAGGTAAAAATATTTCTTCATTTTCATACCATCCTAAATAATAGGATTGTGTATTACATTTACCACAACATGCATAAGATTTACACTATCACCTTTCAAATCAATCCAGTCATTCTGACTTGAAAGATTCCAGTCTTTTCCAGACCTTTATCACAAGAGAGGCCAACTATTTGCTTCAGTTCAGGACAAATACACATTTTGAAATGTGGAGAATTCTTGCAAAATGGTAGCTCCCATTTTCTAGCCATTTACACATGTTCACATTGGGTATTAATTGCCTCCATTTTTGCTCTGCCAGGACACTATACTTCATCCGTATATGGGTGTAAGGAGTGACATAAGGCAATGAAGAGTCAAGTTTTTTGGTTCTCTAGTTCATACATGTTTTCAGTAGCATAGAGGTTTTGAAGGGTTACTTCTGTAGTAGATCAGGTACCACTCCATACTTGGAAACTTGCACATATTTTTAACATTATCAAGCTTATGAGTATTGGAGTTTAGCTGCTTTTTATCTTACTTTACGAAGTATTTGTTCTTATTTCTAATATCTTGATTAGAAAGTGTTGATTCTCAGACCACAGTGGTTTGCAGAGAGCACTGCCTTGGGGCTGACACAGTAGGGGGTCAAATTTTCACTCTGCCATAAGCTTCCTGTGGATCTCTGGCAATTTACTGAGTCACCAAATAGCCTGATTCCCCTATGACAAAATCAGTTAGCTTTGCCCTGTCTGTTTTCAGCCCACAGGAAATGGGCAGGGTTAGGTCAATGACCAGTATATCAGTTGAGTATTCAGCTGTAACTACAATTATTATCCTTACTCTTAGCTGCTCTGATGAGGAGGGAAAAAATGATGGGTTTGTGTAGAGAAAGAAAAGAACCTGCTTAATACCACTGTCTTAAAAATACCATGTTTCACTTTCCTGTTGGTTAGATTTCTTTTTCAGAAACAACAACCCCCCTCTTCTAAGTAGAAAATACTGTTTTCTCCAAGCAACGCTCACAGGGGGGAAAAACAAAAAAAAAATCCATCTTTTTGTGCTTCTGTTTATCTCAAAGAACACGGCAAATAATGTTAAGAGGGTCTTACAGCTGTAATTGTTGGTAAATTTACAGAATTTCAGAAGTAAAAACTGACTCCTAAGCCCTTCCACAGTTAGGTCGGAGAAGAGAGTTTTTCACATAGTAATTATCACTGATAACACTGCACACTCTCTGTTAAATTTTCATCATAATGATTGAGTACTACAAGAAGTAGAGGCCACCTCAAACATAAACCTTCTTGTTCCAAAGTATAAATGTGCTTTTATTAATACATACTGTATTTAAGTTTACCACAATGGGAAGTCTTGTTTGTTGTTTTGAGAAAAGACATTTTAAAAATTACTAATTACATATTAGTCCAGTTTTTCAGAGATGATTAAGCAATGCAAACAACATCTCACTTTATCATAATCTCCACCTTTTCCAGAAACTGATTAATTTTATGATCAGTTAAAAATTAAATGGCATAGTTCTTACGACCTACAAGAGCCTTAAATCATTAACATGTCAACAGAAGGTACCCAAACCATCCTGTTCTACTGTACATATACATTAGTCACAGATTTTACAACTTAGATTTCTAATTCAGTATTTAATATGCTCTCTTCAGTTTTAACTCAGTTCTACCCTGAACATAATTTTTACATGAAATTTGCTTCAGAGGAGATTAATTTACTTGAAGGGCAAACTACAATGTGTTCCCTCACTAACAGTACTCAATTCAGTTCACGCGTAGGATCACATATTGAGAATAAATCACACAGCCTCTCCAAACATACTTCACCACCATCATCATTGCTTCCAGCTCTAAGGAATTTAAACATAATTCCTTTCACAGGAAATTCCTTGGCTCAAATTCTTCCTTTGTATCACCTGAAGCATAGATGATGCCACTAGCATGGCACTGTGTGGAGATCAGAGCTGAATCTGGCACAGAGACAAAAGTCAGTGATAGAAATTGAAGCCAAGCTTCACAGACTTTCCCATCACAATCACATTCAATGTTGACTGTCTTGAGCTCAATTTTGTAAAAATATTATTTTGAATGGCATGAACTGATTTAAATGGCAAAACCAAGCTAAATAATGTAAGTGTCTGTGATGAAATACTATTAATAAGTAAACCCTAGAAGTCTGAGGGGGAAAAGGCTGGTTTCCAAAAGCATAGCAACATGTTTGATAAATAAAGGACCCCAAATACCTGCCTCCTCACAAATGGCATACTTTTACTCCAGCCTGGCGTTTCTTAGAGGTACTGAAAAGGCCACTCTTCTTGGCTCAACCTGCTCCAGTCAGATGAAAGGCAGCATGAGTGGAATAAAAGGTTCCTTATCATTTAAACAAACACCAGATTTATGATGGGAACAAGACAGACAAATGAGGAAAGTAAAGAAAATGAAGGATACACAGGAAGGAAACATCATGCAGTTATTTAAAAAAAAAAAGTCATTCCCATCTCCTTTAATATTAAACTAAACAATGAGTCCAGTAAACCAGGGTCTATTTTATATCCAGTTTGGACACATATTTTTCCCACACAGGACAACAGGTATCTGCTTTTTGGAACTGCTAGTCCTGCAGCAGCTCCTGTGACTATGCAGATGGAGTAGCAAATGAGCAGCAAATCTTGCCTTCCTGCATTTTCTCTCCACGTCCACACATGTGGCCTGTGCCTGCACCTGAAGGTGAGAGTGCACCACACAGACTGCAGCTCCACCAACTAGGAGAGCAGCCTAAGAAAGAGAACTAAGAGACAACTAAGAAAAGAGGCAAGGGTATAGTGAGTGTTCATTGAATAATACCGTATTTTAACATTGCTGTCTAGGATTTTTTAAGCAAATTAATTTCAAGCAAATGAATTTATGACCATTAAGAAAGTCTTCAAAAGAAGATGAAATATCTCCCAAATTATTCTTCTTTCCAGTTACTGTCTCAAAGCTGACTATGGTTCCCTGACCCTGTGGACTGCAGAGCAGCATGAGCACAGTTCAGGGAGCACAGCCCAGCCCCTGGATGCTGTCTTGTCAGCGCCTGGGCTCATCTGGCTGAGGTCTTGCTTCCCAGCAGTGCAGCACCCAGTACTTGCTGCTGCTGTGGAGATCCCTGCCTCAAAAATAGGCTGGTCTCTGTCATCCACTTCACAGGACAGTGAGAAAACAACATGGCTCTGTCACCTCTGCTTCCTACAGATCCTCTCATCCCTGGGAGCCCCAATAACATCTACAGAAGGATATGAAGTTTGCACCAAAGCAGGCGATCACCTTCTGTCACAGAAAGAGCTCTGGTAGAAGGGTCAGAGTTCTGCATTAATCTGGTGACCTGACAGTTCCATCAAGCATGGATTTTCCCTAGGAATAAAGATGAGTCTAAGTCTCCATTCCTCCTCTGCCCACAGAACCAGCTAGTAATACTTCCTCATTAGTAACAGCAGCTGTCCATGCAGGGCTGGATGCACAGCACTCACTGTATACCCACAGGTCTGCAGCAGTCTCATTGCAATCCAGACCCAGATGGCAGCCAGGCTTCTCATGCTGGCCACCTGAACAACCCCTGCATTTCAAGCCCATTGCACATGCTGTATCTGCCACTGAATTCAATTGCCCAACCCCCCTGAACAGTTTAACAACTGTTGTTGTTAAACTAGTGATCTAACAAAACTTAATCTAGGTATATAAATAAGTACGATTGACCAATTTTATAAACTTTAGAAAATGAGGATGTCAACACACTCCTCATTCAGTTCAGCTTCCTAAATTCACAATAGAAGTCAAACAAAAAAATCTACTACTTGTCTAGGAAAATAAAACCAGTTAAACTTTAAAGTGTTGAGAAAATGCTGAGATTTGAAACACTGGCTTCCTTAGAGTCTTCATATTTTCCAGCCTCTCCTTTTGCTGTACGTTATGATGATTATAAGGGATAAAATTAAGGCATACAAGCTGAGGAAGACTAGAAGTTAAAACATATACTTTCCTGGAAAGAGATTAACTATCTTAATTATTCAAAGACTTCATCAGAAAAAAAAATAATAATGTAAATTTCCATAACTCTGGAGAGGCAGACCTTGTGGGTATTAGCACCACTGCTGCTCAGAAGCCTGCAAATGACCTCCCTTGCTTGTTCTAAAATACATTTCTCTCTCTCCCATTCTCTCCTTCACTCACATACGCAAATATATATTGTTTTTAGTAGAGTCTGCTAGCCTTAGCAAAACCTTATTGTCACAAATGGTCTCAGGTAGAGTGGATGACAATGGTAACATACATTCCTATTCCTACAAGACAAGCTGCTAACATTATTCATACAGCTGAAGAAGTTTGGGATCAAGAGGACAGTGAGAGTTAGGTTTACCTTTTTTCCAAATTTTTTTTTTCCTCAACATTTTCCAGTAACTTTCAGTTGTAGCAGACATGAAGGAAGGGAACACACTCTGAAAACACAGTTCATTGACTGTGAATTTTCTTTCAAAGAGAATGAAAAATTCTAAATAACGGATGCATTGACTTGGGATTGGTTCTTGGTCCCTTTTCTCAGAAAAGGTTTAGATATGTAAACAGGATATAACTGAAATATTTATTATGGCAGAAGGAGTCTTTTGACAAGAAGCATTTGTAAGTTTTTTTATCTTCAAGCAAATCATCAGCACACTCAAACCATCTTGCTACCAGGCCATGTACAGGTTTCCAGTCCAGGCAAAGACCTACCTCTGAATTACTCAATGTTTTCCAAGTAAATGCACAGCTATAGCCTACATGCAAAAGTCCCATCTATTCCCTGAAAGAAGCAACAGTGGGAAAATGCATTGGAAATGTATACAAAAGAATACAATTAATAGAATCAGCATGCTACGTATCTCACAACTTGTGGTGCTTTCCTCAAGCTTGGCTCTTGATGCCCAGAGGCATGGGGGTCTATGTACGGAACAGCAACTGTCAACAAAGAAAGTAATTTTCTACTTCTCATTCTAGCAGGAAAAAAAAATACATCTTGAAAATGTGAAAAAAAAAAACAACCAAAACCCAACCAAACAACCCACAACCAAAAGGTTCAGTTGTGAATCATTCCAAATGTATGACTTAGTTTTAAAGGCAACATGACTTCGAGGCCCCAATGAAGATTTGTTTTAAACAATTTATTCTCAGTATAGTATTACTGATTTAAATAAACATTGCTATTGGAAGAGCTATCTGTTTGATTTGATAGCAATCAAATTGCCCAGGCCAGTCACCTTCTTAATGACAGCTGTTTGTTCTAACACAAGAAGGAAAATGAAACCTGCTCCCTGAAGGCCTTTCTGTGTTATAGGCACCTCAATCAGTCTGCTGAGAGAAGCCTCTTTATTTACAGCAGTTCAATGAAAATACAATTCTAATCATCAAGTCTATTATTCACTGGCTGTTCCTGTAAATTATATTTCTACAGTGAGTGCATATTTCAATGCTTATCATCTTACAATTCTTTAACTGGGATTCTAGACACAAAACTGCTGGTAGTGAGATTTTACATGAAATTACATCTTCTCTCATGCACACCCACCAGAGATAGACTGAACTCAACAGAGAGATACAGACCCAAACTCAATTTTACATGCATTAAAAAGAAAAAAAAATACAAAAAAATCCAATTTTAAAAGAAATTTGGGTTTTGGTAGTTGGGTTTTTCCATTTTATTCCGGTTAAAAATACAGTTATTAACTACTTTCCTCATACCTTTCCTGAAGAGAAAGAATGATGATAAATAATAATAAATAAGAATAATAATAAATAACAAAGGGAACAACTGATCCCAAGCAGTGATTCATACATCCAGAAGCATTTTGTTACTCTAAGTAGCTAATGTTTGATGCTGGCATTGACATTTGGCTTCAGTTCCTTCAGCTCAGCTCTAGGAGAACTGAAAGACCACCAGAGGACACGAGCATCACCTTAGGGAGGTCACCACCCCATCAGCAACATCCAGCTGTTTTTTCCATAGAAAAGACTGAGACAGAATTGTGCAATAACTGCCAAATACATTGAAACTCACTAGAGTTTTGTAATCAGTCATACATGTAGAAAGAGTTACTTGGATAGAGTAAATGTGTCCCATATGTCAAGAGCCCTATGTAATACAACCAACAACATATATAGGAACAAAAAAGCACACTGCTGTAGCTGACTTCAGGGACTGTAAAGGCCTGAATGGTACTTACTGGCAAGTGGCTCCCAGTCCCTGTTATGATAAATCTGTGAACATGCACATAGTTCATCATTAGAAGATATCTCAGCACGAGCTCTTCGGAGAGAAAGCCAATTACAAACTGTTTAAGTGGCAGGAGGGTAGTATGCTGCCAGTATAGACAGCTCCAGTCCTGATGGATGTTCTGGTGAAAATGCAGCTGATTTTTCTTGACACAATGTACATAAGATCAGGACAAAAGATTATGTCACAGGTGAATTAGTGCCTCCAGGTAGGTAACGCACTCTTGATCCATCAGACACAGCCTGGAACAATTAAGTTCATGTAATGTGCCTCAATTCTTCATTTCTATCTGAACCTCTGATTTAGCTAACAGACTTGCGAAAATAAATTACAGCCAGACAAGACCTTACTGATTATACATGTGCAGATGCTGAAAAGCAATTATTATTCCAGCTAAAGTTATTACTGCAGAATGCAAATGTTTCCTCTTGATTTACCTTCTACTATCACTAACTAGATCCTAATTACTCTTATCCATAATAGAGTTAGAGTGCCAAGCCTTGAAAAATACTACTATCCTAGGTCACGATATCTTTCTTCAGAGGGCCTTCAAAACCACAATAGACATATAACAAGATTAGAAAGCAATCTGCAATTGTGCAGATTGTGATGGAAACATCAGCTCTTTCCACAACTATGGTCAGAAGACCCTAAAATAAAACTGAACTTCTGAAAATCCTGTTCTTGATGGGAACGATAATCTCAGAAATCCTTCTTGAAAAGTTGCTCCCTGTCCTGCCTAGCAAAGCAAGGGAAGAGAGAAACAACAACAAAAAATACCTTGTACACAAAATCTCTTTCTTAATGTCAGCCAGCAGCGATATGAAGAGCACGCCTCCTAGGACATGTGTTCCAAAGGGGCTTAAACACCTGTTTCCTTCTCCTATAGAAAAAAGTTTGATAGATTTATTATGGCAATTCTAGCTATATTACAACTTCACTAGCGATGATCTGATCATTTCAGTTGGGCTTACAGGCAGCCCGTGAGATTCCTATAGTAACGGGAAATGTTTGTACGCCTCTTGAGACCCGTACTTCAGAAAGTTGAAAGCAAAAGGCAGGAACCCTCCTATACCCACCCCTCGCACTTCCACCCAGCCTGCGCTGCGCTGGATGTCGCCCTTCTCCGAAGTAACCGCGGGTGCCCGGGCATTGGCTCTGCCCTGCGATACCCAGCGCC
>NW_009928700.1:0-10655 GCF_000696875.1 Nestor notabilis
CCCGCCTTTCCAGTTTCTTTGTCATGCTGAGTGAACAAAGCTATTTTTTCCCTTTTTGGGACACCTCTAGAGCCCATAAATCACAATATTGAGATATGCTGTGGCCAAGAAAGGAAGGATTTGGAAAAAGGATGGGGGCTCATGAAAAATGCCACTCGTGGTAAACTACTCCTAAGAATCTCAGGATCCAGACACCATCAAACATGCCAGCCCTTCCAGGGGTTTCCAGAAGACTTCACAGCAGCCACTTTGCCTTTCCAAGGACTTTGCCTGTCAGGGTTTTTGGCCATCAGGACGCTGAGGGGGAGCAAGGAATCAGTTTCTCAGACTGCCCTAAAATCTTGCTTCATTTACAAGCTGTGCATTAAGAATAGGATGGCTGTTCTGCAGGGATGGGTTCAGGGTAGGTCCTCAGAGTCTAGAGGAGAGACAAACAAGTGGCACCACTGTGCCATGGGCAGAGGTGACCAGACCCCCTGGACTCCCCAAGTCCTCTCTGCAGCCTTGTGCCAAGGCAAAAAGAACACTTACCCCAGAGCAGCAAATTGCCTTTGCAGAGGAAGATGCAGCACCAAGCACAGGGCTACGCTGGGTCCTGCAGCCCCAACGGGGGGCACAGATTCTCCTCTAGGACTGGGGACAAACCTGTTCCTGCGAGCAGTCCCAGAGGGGCTGCAAGCAGGTGAGAAGCCTAGGCAGGGCCCCTTGTGCCTCACTGCTTAGTGGCTGCTCTCTTGTGGGCCCCCAACAGCATGGAAACAGCATCACAGGCGCCAGTGCCACATTGCTCCAAGCACTCTGGAAGCTCTAAGAGATTAGTCCTGGTATTGCTAATGAGCCAAATTAGGCTCTGACAAAGGGCTGCACCAAGTGGGTCACGTCCTGCCACCTGGTGTGAGGCGTGCCTGCGTGTCACTTCTCCAGGCTTCTGACCCATGCTCCAGGACTATCGTGTCCTTACCGACCAAGAGGCTGAGTCTTGCTCTGCTGCTCTCTGGTGACAGCTCTGGTTGCTTCAGCACCTGTCCCAGACACAGGCCCTTCTGTCTCATTTGCCATGTGAACTATTTTAAGACCAGTCTTTTTTGTGATTACATTGTCTCCTTATATTCACTTGAAACTCCCCTGGAACAGTTACAAGGAATTAAGAAAATCTGGCAAAATATTTTTGAGCATGTGTGTGCTCTTTGGGGCTGCTCCTCCCCAAGACCATCCTTCCCCTCTCCTGCAGCTCAGTGCTGCATCCTCTTGCACTACCCGAGTCTCACAGGCTCACTGTGAGGACATGTCTTGGCAAAACTGGACTTTCTGTGTGCAAAACATCAAATGTTTTCCTAGTTGTAATAAATCTCACCAGTTACTGTTCTAGTCCATTACTTTTATAGTTGTTCATAGACTCTTCTCCTATGCATGGCTGGCTTGACTACTAACATCCTTCTTCACCCCCCTTGCTTTGCTCAAGCTCAAGTATGAAAGCTGTAGGTTGGAAACCATCTGTGCATGAGAGTCTTACGGCTTTGTTTCCTCTTGTCTGCTCCAGACAGCTTACGTAAGAAAGAACTGAACAGCTGCCTGGTCAGGAGCCTTCTCTACCCAGCTGTAACTCTGTCAAGTCTTGCACTGGACTCTTACTCCCTGCTGGTACGTCTAGTCTGCTGCAGGCAGGCTGAGTTATGTTGCATTAAAATGCCCTGTTCATGCACAAAAAGATTGCTAGCACACCATATGGCATTTCGTATGTGGTCTCAAATTCACTTTGGAGATGGAAGATTCATTTATCCACTGCAAAGCTGGTACAAGCTGGTCCTTATCAAACAGCAAATGATTGCACCAGCACCCCATTGCTCTGCTGGCTCACATGATGTGTTTTCCTACCCTTTCCTTTTCTGTGGGCCACTCTTGCAAGACCCAACTTCAGTCATGAAATTGGGGTCATCTGTAGCTCCAGCATGTGTGGAGGTCATAAACCAGCACTGTATGCCTTGGGATTCAGTCACAGCTGACTGTTGCACTCCAATCCAACAGCAGATCCTATGCTTCAATGATTGCCAAGCTCCTGCTCCAGTTACCTGGGCTGCAAACAACTCAGACACAGACTAGGACCTGAGTTCTTCAGTGCCACTACACTGAAGACACTGTTACCTGCAAAGACGACTACAATAGACCTCCTTTAAAGAAGTTACTGGAGGTGACTTTGGAGTAATTTTTATCTTCCACCCAAAGCAAAGGAACAGGAAGGATTTATCTGGCACTGCAAAGAGGAACAATGAACCTCATTGCACGAACACCAGCTTCCCTGGCATCAGATACTTCACAGCACCCTCCAAGGCCAATGGACTTTTCCTAGGCATATTTCCAGATCTGCCTGTAAAAGGCACTGGAGATTTTATGTTCATAGTTTTGAATGCTGCAGTTTGCTCTCTCTTGAGGAGTTTTGCTACTTGGACATCCCCACAGACACCTCTTGAACACCCACCATACACATACAGCAAAACACACTGTATAACCCAGCTAGAAATATGTGACCAACAGCTATTGCCTGCCACTACATGATTTCTTCACTTTGCTCATTGGTATGATGGCACATGCAGAAATCTTATAATAACCTTTCACAAAATGTCTGACATTTCTTGCAACTTGTGCCCACATTTGGACGTCCTTCATGCTGTACCTTTTCCCTTGAGGAAGCTGCTCTGCCAGCCACCCAAAATGTGCCCCATTCTTGTTCCCACTCCCGCAGCTGTGATACAAGACAAAAACCTGCTGTCACAAAATAAAGTTTCTCCCGATCCACCCACAGCATTTATTTTTCATTCTTAAACATGTACATGCCTTTGCCATCCTGCAAATCAGCAAGTTGTTGTTACAAGTTTTTCTCTTCTCCCAGTACCAGTTAGGATGTTTTCTGTCCGCAGGTACACATGATAAAGTGAACCTAGCAGAATGATTAAGGATATCAGCAACATTCACTGAGTTAACAAAATGGATCAAAGTCTCAAGCTGATGTTACAAAACTCCCCTCACAATTCTCAAGATGCTCATGCTATGGACTTCCCTACCCACCCTTGTAAATACAGTGGGTACTTCCAGACTGGCCACTCAGAAGGCACCATGGAACAAATACTGCCCTATACTTCCTTTCGGTGCTGCTGGAAGCAAAAAAAGCAGACAGCTAGTCCCACCAACTACCACATGCAATAAGGGCACCATCACTCCAGGTCCCTTTGAAGGACATGGCCTCTCAGTCACAGCAGAGATCTCCAGCTGATCCAAAACTCACTAGCTATAGCTCAACAGCAGGCTGGGGTGGTGTAGTCTCAGCTGAGTGTGCTTCTCCATGCAATGCTGCACACCGTTGCTCCTATCCCTCAGTCATCTGGCCTCCACTCCCTGCATCTTTCTCCTTGTTTCAGGGAAGTACTTGCTCAGAAGATATCCAGCTCCTATCAGTTACCAGCACTGCTAAAATCAAACTGTCCTTTGCTTATCTGCATAACTAGGAGCTGGTGCCTGCTTGTTCCAACAGCCACAGCCTGGCAGCCTGGCCTCAGCTCTGTCATGGACTCAGGAATGGGAAGAGCAGGGCCAGCCCCTTGTGTGCTCTGATGGGAGTCCTGCAAAGTTGGAACCCTCAACATCCTCAGCACAGGCTTGCACCCCGCTCTGCCTAGTGGATCTCTGGACCATGAAACCAGCACACAGCAGAGACCGGGGTGTAGAATAGGACACTTCTCTACAGCAGAAATCACCCAATGTGCCTGAAAGCCTTCCAGTACTACAAAACCAATGACACCTTTGCCAAACCAGAGGGAAGATGAACCCTTTCACAGGCTGTTCAGCTTCGAAGAGCCTCAAGGAGGAGCTTGTAGGGACAAGCCCCAAGTGTGGTACAGTCTACATTGCCTGCTTCCACCACTTTGTGGGCTCCTCATGTTGTGTGAGTTCTGACATCGCGTGGCCTCTATTGGAAGGACACCTTGCTCCTGCCAAGTGTCCCCTTCTCTGTGCAGCCAGTGCAGGTGGGACAGGGAGGCTCTGCTTTTGCCCTGCCATTGTCTCCTTCTCTTCCAGTGTGCACTCTTCCCATCTTCCTCGTTCTCAGTGGAAAAGTCTGTCAGATGAAAAGCTATTTTTCAGGATTAACCAAGGATAAATCGTCTTCCCCCCCGCCTTTCCTACGACAGTGGTTGGATTAAGGCCTCAGTCACATGTAAACAGACGGCAGAGTGGGGGGAAGCCCTCATCATACCCAGAGCTTGAACCATGTAATCTGCAAAGAATCAAATCTCTGTGAGTGGAGGAAGTACTACATTAGAGCAAAATATTTAGATTCTGTGGAATATTGGCCAATTACAATATTTTTCTTCAAATAAAACATTTAAAAGAGCACTGAAATAAATATTTGAGAAGACAGTCTACCAAAGCCCTGACTCATTCCTGATGCAGAAGTTTTCCCTCATTTTTCAGGCAGCTTCCCCATGGAGGGTTTGGAGTCGGGATGGCTTCTGATGGCTCTGAGGTGCACTGACAGGTCTGGTTGCACATATCCCTGCTGCCTGGAAGTGGCTGAGCTCCTCTTGGCAAGGATCACCTCCTGGCTTGAGCAAAATACTCACAAGTGCTGCAGAGTCTGTGGTGGAGTCTGTGAGGAGATGTAATGCCTTAAACTAAAAAAGACATTTCCAGCAGCAGATTGGGGAAAGGCTTGTGGCCTTTCTCTCTGGGAGGGGGGAGGAGAGGACACTTTATGACCTTCCTCCTTCTTCCAGTCCTTTTTGTATGATGGACTCTGCAGAGGGATGTGGATTCAGATGACATTCTTTAGAGGGTCTTTTCTGAGATTCAGATGAACTGTGATGCTAATTTGAGCTGCACCTGGCGTAGACTTTGTCAGGGAACTTGTTCAGTGGTGCTATGGGTCACATCCTATCCCCCTGGCTGAAGCAGCACGGCAAACCCACTCGCATGGCCACAGTGGATTTATTGTCCTGATTCTAACTGCATCTGACCTGATGCGCGCTGGGGCCCTGAACAGCCCCAGCCACATGCTTTGCTTTGTCTTCTATTTTGCTCCCATTTCCCCCTGACATATAAGCAACCTACCCCAGTTCTTTCCCCCTCTCACCTGCTCCCCAGCCAGCTCAAATTCTTATAACTTTGTACCCTCGCTCAGTCGTTCTAGCCTGGGTGAGTCAGGCCACACTGCCACTAGGCACTCTCCTTCTAGGACAGGTCTGACACAACCTCTCACCCCTTGGGTTGTTTCTTGCTGTTTGCACAGTCCCAGGTGAGGAATGGACCCTCCCTTAGCTTCTCCACTCTCTGCCCGACAGTCACCCCTCCATTTAGCTTCAGGCTAGGGCCAGCTATCTGCCAGCAACTCACAGAGACAGCTCTGGGGAGACCTTATAGAGTACTTGAAAGGGGCCTGTAAGAAAGATGGGGAGAGACTTTTTAGCAGGGCCTGTTGCGACAGGATGAGGGGTCATGGTTTTAAACTAAAAGAGGGAAGACACAGGCTGAACTTGAGGAAGATATCTGTTACCATGAGGGTAGTAAAACAATATCACAGGTTGCCCAGAGAGGTGGTGGATGCCCCATCCCTGAGAACATTCCAGGCCAGGCTGGATGTGGTTCTGGGCAACATTCTCTAGGTGAAGATGTCCCTGCCCATTGTAGGGGGTTGGATTAGATAAGCTTTGAAGGTCCCTTCCAACCCAAACTACTCCGTGATTCTAAGATTCTATGAACTCTGCACTAATGTCATTAATGCTGGTATTTTCCTATGTTTCAACTGGTGCCACAGCTACTGCAGTATCTCAGCTGACTTTCAGCACAGGCTGGAGACAGTCTCTTTTCAATGGTTTTCACATACCTACTATCCTACATGCCTGTAGGAAATGTGCCACTACCACACTCTGTGTGAGCCTACAAATACTTCACTCTTCCTTGTCAGGTCAGGTTAGGTGGGGAGAGGGGAGAGAAATAGTGTGGAAGAGACACACAGGCAAAGCCATCTTTACAGAGCAAAGGTCGTTGTCTTTTTTAAATCCTTTGGCTCATGTAAGAATAGAACATGTATTGTCCAGTTCATTAGTACAGGACAAAGCCAGAGCCCATGAAGAAGGGGATCTCAGGATGTATTGAACAAGCATGGTGACACTAATGGGATTACAGGATTGCTGAGGACTGGTTAAACCATCACATGAGATGATCCACTGTGCTGATGAAACCTTTCCTGACTTTCTTTCTCTTAATGAAAATAACCATGCCTGGATGATAGGTCTGAGTGACAAGAACAAAAAACTTCAGGGTTAACCTGCTGGAAAAAAAATGCCATTGCTTCACAGCTTCTTTTATTTTTACTTTTGTTTTCCTCCAGAGGACCTCCAGGCTTCCTGACAGTCCCTGCTCAGGCGAGGAGCTGTGTACTGACAGCACTGACTGTCAGCTTTTTGCTACAGTCTGTTTCTATGGTACTTTTGCTCTTCATACCACCTCTTGCCTCCATGTTTGCAATCCTCAGACTGACCAGCTTCCAACTAATCATTACATGCCAGAGAAGATGCCCCCATAAAGTCCCCCTCATTCTCTCCCATCAAGGCAGCCAAACCCATCTTCTTTGATGTCCATTTCACATAGTGCAGAAGGGCAGTCTGCAGTTCTGGTGCACTTTCTACCTGTCTGCATCTAAAATTAGGGGAGATGAACACCTTCAGAGATGATATAAAACGTTTAACACAAGGTAGCATTCACAGCACACACTAGAAGCAGCAGCTACCTATTGTCATTCATCACTGAGAGATGTCTTAATACGAAGAGCCTTGCTCCCTCCTGAGCACTCCCCAACCATGTTCTGTACCAGATGTGGCTGTTCATCTCTTCATTCATATCACAGCTCAGCCTACTCAGATGTTATTTCTAAGACACACCCACATATGAGTTTTCTGTAAGTTTTTCACTACAAGATCATGGTTTTGGTTGCTGCAGCTTTGCCAAACTGAAATTATTTGAGCTGCCCATGTTAGGCACATCCATCAGGCTGGCTTAAAAAGATGCTCGGAACTGAATAAAACCCAACAGGTGACATAGTCCACATATTTCAAATACGGGAAAACTATTTACTCCTGAAAAAAAATAATTCTGTGAGTTAGTCACCTTGTTAAGAAGCCTGCACCCCTTCTCATGTTGGTAGAAGCCTCTAGAAATGTCTTGCATTCACAGCTTAGAAAGAAAGAAGCCTACAGGGTTGGGTCCTTTTCAGTATCCCTGTGGAAAACCATCCAGCTGAGGCCAAATTGTTAATCTCTGACAAGTGATCGGTTCATGCCATTTGCAATTCTTACAAGTGTGCCAGTTGAATTCTTTCAAGATGTCATCATCACTCTTCTACTAGCTTCTCATGGGCTCCTCTGCAGGTCATTCTCACAAAGACACATGGTATTTTCTGTCTTGGGCCCGAAGTGATGCAGTAATGCTATGCTGACATTTTACTTTTTTTTCATGTCTGTTAATTCCATTCTTTGCTTAGTTCATTAATCAAAGCTGGACTCAGGACAGGATGAGCCTGACTGGTAGAGGAGGATTCTCGCCACCCATCATTCTGCTGACAATTTCCTGTTTCTCACTTCAAGAGGTCTCCCTGCTCTCGCCTGTTCTTTCCACTCTCCTGTAAATTCATTTACAAACTCACTTCTGATAGCCACTGTCTCACTGAGACTGGTACCTAGACCAAAATAATGAATTTAAATCCATGGTGTGACTTTCCCTAGAGACAAAGAAGCAAGAGGCTGACAGTTGGCACTACAGAAAAGGTCTCTGAACATTTATGCCTCCCAAACATGTTTAGGTGTTGCACTGGAACATCTTGGTCTGCATATCTTGCGAGGACTGACTCACTGACTACTCATTAAATGACTGTTCCAGAGAGAGGAAAGGCAGGATTTAGGTCTCTCAGCATAGGAGAAAACAATACTTTCATTAAGAGAAGTCTCACTGCACAATTCCTTTGCATTTGGTCAGGAAATTACTCTGCTACTTGACATGAATGACAGGGAGGCTGGACAGACATGACTATGAACACAAGAAACCAAACTACCCCAGGTCACATAAGGCAGAACTCCTTAATAGGAAAAGCCAGGGAAAAACACTTGTGTCTTCTACATTCTTGACTTCATGTATTGTGTTCTTGTATTGAGTTGATCGTGAGATTCAATTCATGCCCAAGACAAGGCAGAGTGTTTTGATGAATAATGCAGCCCTTCTCTGGGAGACAGGGACACTCCATTTAAAGAAGACCTTATGCTGTTTTGACGGAGTAATGTTATTTCATGGGAGGAAGTTTCCATTCTGTAGAGAGAGATAATCAGATGGAATCATGCAGCTGACCCAGCATGTGACACCACACAAAGGAATGAACCAAAAACCTGTGAGCCAACACGATGATTTCACAGCCCATTAAGGGAAGGTACTTTGAAATTCCTTCCATAACGCCAGGATCCACGCCACTTTGGTTATCAGGGCCTGTAACTGCACCCTAACTGCTTAAGAGAAATATCTCGAAAGTGAATGCTTAGAAAAAGAACATTTCAGCAACTTCTGTCACAATATGTATGGAGGACCTTGTACCCAAAGACAGCGTCAGATGCTACTTCTTCCTTCCAGAATAAAGGAAGGATCTGAAAACTATTGGTGTTCTCAGATTTATTTTTTACTGTCTGCAGTGGTTATGTCACTCTGACAGTGAAAACCTCATTTGTACAATGCAAAGGTTTACATTTCTTCATGTGCATGAACACAGAATAAAGCCACTAAGAGTTAACTCAGGAAACCTCACAGGATTGTGGAAAAGGCACTTTGATACAGTCTTAAGTACACTTGTCTGGCGCAGAATATAGTACTCACCACTATGGCAACTCACCCATTAAATACTGGCTTGTAAGGCTTGTAAAAATTAGGGCAGACAAGGAGTAACTGTTGATTCAAGGCCCACAAAGGTGTTAGAAGCAGTTATCTCCAATTTTCAGAACAAGGGCTACACAAATAAACTGTTCAACGACCTCAGGCTATGGCCCAGGTTCCAACAGAAAAAGGCTGAGCAAAATACTATGCCAGACTAAGGAACCAGCAAACACTCTACAGGACTGCATGGGAACTCTCACTCCCCAACCTAGATACACAAAATTTGACCAGTGTGGTGGGATCAAAAGACTAGTTTTACAAGGGGATTATTTCAGAGTAAGAAACTCAGCCATGGGTTAAAGAAGAGCAATACAGTTTGCCTCAAGCTCAACAGGTACTGGCTGCACAAACCATCAATCTATAGGTCATTTATCATGGAAGTTATGTGCTGCTTTCTACTGCAACAAGGGCTCCTCAAGGGTGAGAGGTAAATTTAAGAAGCCAGTCTTGTTCTGCCCATTCGTGGAAGCTGGCTGCAGAGACCCTGATGCTGACAGGAACTCAGGGAAATGGTGCTGGTAGCAGATGAATAAAAAAGGCAAGTTGCCTGTCATAATCCTTCCAACAGAGAGATCTAGAACTGTTTACACAAGTAGGGAGAGAGAGTTTCCAAGATGAAACAGCCGCCCCAAAAGAGGGTAATGTGAATTTGCAGTGAGAAGACTTCCATCTCAAAAGCACTAAGGAACTCTGCAGTTTGCAGCAGCGGCACATAGGCAAAAAAGAGTGTGTGATCTCTCCATACACTGACAGACAGGTTCCCACTAAAGAATAGCTCTGCTTTGGCTTAGGTAGAGTTGTGGTGTTATCCAAATGCTGTTTTGCAGAGGTAATTTGATTTTGTTATTCCTAGGGATAATATCTGGCAACTCAGAAGGCTAATGAACAGTGATACAATTCTTTCAAGACTGGGGCAAGAATGACACAAGAGCAGAATTCAGAAACATGTCTGAAACCTACTTCAGAACAGCTATGGTAGGTGTAAGAATTAAATTTTCATTTCACTTTTGTAAAAAAAAAAAAAAAAATGAAAAAGAGATGGAATTCGACGGAAAAGAGTAATTTTCTGCTTGGAACTGGCGAAATAAAATGGAACTACAATGTACTTGTCTTCTCCCAAGGGCCAAATGGAAAGGACTGGCATCCAGCCAGCAAGTCAGATCCCACAGTGTCCAACTGCTCCATTCCAGACTGCTGCAGTACTCTGCTGATGTTGTCAATCTCAATGTCAGGAAGGGTATACTTGTTCCTTCCTGAAGGCAAGATGGCAAAGTTCCTGTTAGGCAAAGAGGAGATACCCAGAGTACCAGAGAGAGCAAGGCTGACAAGACACGTAAGTTCAGGTTTGTGTTCCTTAGGAACATGTATCTGGGTAGTTACTTTGCCTGTACACTGATGGGATTTATATTGCTTTTGCGCATGTGCTTCCAGTATTGACTGTAATATGATGAAATAAAAGCAGAGCACAAGAGATGATGATACAATCTTTAAGAGACTTGTACAGATACTTTAAATTGTCATAAACTTAATGACACCTAAACACAGTTGTTGCCAGTAGTTTTCCTAATTCCTCCAGGCAGTTTTGATGTTCTGCTGTGCACAGCTTTTCAAAGATAAGGCCTAAAGAGTCACTGCATGCATGTTTGCAGTGACTTTTTGAGGACTACACATACACACACAGAATGCCCCATCAG